>NC_135749.1:37307500-37607916 GCF_041903045.1 Epinephelus lanceolatus
CCACAGAGTAAGGATTTGAGAAAATGTATATTTTGATCTGCCCAGACCGCCCCAACACCCCGCCTGCTGGGCAAACGTTCTGTTGCTGCTGTTACAAAGATAAGACCACCAGCCCTCTGTGACCCCCCATGCTGGCAGAATTTGTGTTGCTCCAGCTGCTACTGGGGCTCCATCTCCAGAGCATCTGCCCGCTTTCATCCCACAGAAGTAATGTCCTAGTGCCGGGGAGTGAGGTTGTGGGACCTTGGGCTGCTAGCAGGTAATTCTAGTCTCATTTGTGGTCTGATAAACAGCTAGAGAGAGAGAGAGAGAGAACTGCAGCTGTGCAATTAAAAAGGATTTTACCCATTTCAAATACTGATAGAAGAAATTTGAAAATCAATAATTGGCGGTCCATGCTGATACTGTTGCAGCCGCCACAAATGAATCAATGTATGTGAAAATAAATGTAGCAGTAAGGGTTTATTTAAAAAAGTATTTTCAATTTATTCTATTGTACATGTACATTTTATGGTGGCACTGTGGTGCAGTGGTTATCATTGTCACCTCACAGCAAGGGGGTTCCTGGTTCAAACCCAGGGTGGGGGATTTGAAACCTATGGTGAGGGAGACCCTCTGTGTGGAGTTGCATGTTCTCCCTGTGTCAGCCTGGGTTTTCTCCAGGTACTCCAGCTTCCTCCCACAGTCCAAAGACATGCAGATTAATTGGTGACTCTAAATTGTCCGAAGGTGTGAATGTGAGCGTGAAAGGATGTCAGTCCTGTGATAGTCTGGCAACTTGTCCGGCAACTTGTCCAAATTGTACCCCGCCTCTCGCTCAATGTCAGCTGGGATAGGCTCCAGCCCCCGCGACTCCTAACAGGATATGTGGTTACGAAAAAATCTCAATTCATTTTTAATATCAAATCGCAATACTGAAAAATCATGAAACATTGAACTGGCACAAAGTATTGTGACAGTTTCAAATCAGGATACAGGCTTGTGTCCCAGCTGTAATATGTATATATAGTACTGTGCAAAAGTTTTACAGGTGTGAAGAAATGCTGTAAAATAAGAATGCTTTCATAAATATAAAATTTAATTTTTTATTTGTATCGATTCAAAAAATGCAAAGTGAGCAAACAGAAGAAAAATCTTCATCAAATAAGTATTTGGTGTGACCACCCTTTGCCTTCAAAATAGCATAAATTCTTCTTGGTACACTTGCACAAAGTCAGGGATTTTGTAGGATCATAGTTAGGTGTATGTTTAATCAATTATACCAAACAGGTGCTAATGATCATCAATTTCATATGTGGGTTGAAACACAGTCATTAACTGAAACCGCTGTGTAGGAGGCTTAAAACTGGGTGGGGAACAGCCAAACTCTGCTACCAACGTGAGTTTGTGGAAGACACCATGACAGGACTGAGCACAACAACAAGACACAAGGTAGTTACGCTGCATCAGCAAGGTCTCTCCCAGGCAAAGATTTCAAAGCAGACTGGAGTTTCAAGATGTGCTGTTCAAGCTCTTTTGAAGAAGCACAAAGACACAGGCAATCTTCAGGATTGGAGACGCAGTGGTCAGCCAAGGAAACTTAGTGCAGCAGAAGAAAGACACATTATGCTACTTCTGGGCAGAAGTGGTCTTCACGGAAGAATTGCGGCCAAAAAGCCATACCTCTGATGTGGAAGCGGGACCAAGCGACTCAACTTTGCACAAAAACGTAGGAACTGGGGTGCAGAAAAATGGCAGCAGGTGCTCTGGACTGATGAGTCAAAATTTGGCTGTAGCAGAAGGCAGTTTGTTTACTGAAGGGCTGGAGAGCGGTACAATAATGAGTGTCTGCAGGCAATAGCGAAGCACGGTAGAGGTTCCTTGCAAGTTTGGGCCTGCATTTCTGCAAATGGAGTTGGGCAGTTGGTGTGGCTGAGAAATACAAGCATATACTTAACCATCATGCAATACCATTAGGGATGTGTCTGATTGGCCCCAAATGTATTCTGCAGCAGGACAATGACCCCGAAAATATAGCCAATGCCATTAGGGAATTATCTTCAGCGTAAAGAAGAACAAGAAGTCCTGGAAGTGATGGTATGGCCCCCTAAGAGCCCTGATCTCAACATCAGTCTGGGATAACATGAAGAGACAGAAGGATCTGAGGCAGCCTACATCCACAGAAGATCAGTGGTTAGTTCTCAAAGATGTTTAGAACAACCTACCTGCCGAGTTCCTTCAAAAGTTATGTGCAAGTGTACCTAGAAGAACTGATGCTGTTTTGAAGGCAAAGGGTGGTCACACCAAATATTGATTTGATATAGATTTTTCTTCTGTTTGCTCACTTTGCATTTTGTAAATTGATAAATATTAACAATTACATTTTGTATTTTTGAAAGCATTCTTACTTTACAGCATTTTTTCACACCTGCCTAAAACGTTGTCACAGTGTTGCACATATATATTCTTGTTCAGTTCACAATGGTATAAAATTAAGAAAAGAAGGAACTCATCATATTTAAAAAGATCTGGAATAACCAGTTTTTGGAATTATAACTTTTGAAATAAGTTAAATCAGTATCTAATCAAACTGCTGATGCTAAACTCTTTATTGTTTAACTAATCAACAACTTATAGATGGACTGGAGAATTAGCCAACAAAATAATAAAGTCAATTAAGATTTCACTGTGACTCGACTGCAGACTTCCTGGTCTGTTTCTAATATGCTCTTACCAGCCATGGTGGAGATCCCCAAGGTGACTCCGATAGAAAGTTCAATCTGTGTTCCCTGGAGGACAGGAGAGAGACTGAGGTGAGATATTCATCCACACTTGGTGTTATTACAAGAACAACCAGACAGAAGACAATGTGAATCTCTGATGAAGGCTTACACATTTCATTTCACAAAGTCTCTGTTTTACTTTCAGGCGAATAATTCCAGTAAAATCAGCCTTCATCACTGTGTAAATATCTCAACTTACTGCTGCGATCATGATGGCGTTATCAAGGAAACCAAATCCAATAAAGGGGATGGCGTTGTGAAACAAAACTGCAAACAGAGAAAGTGAATAAACATCACAGGCAGGATTAACACATAATCTGACATTTAATTCCTGCACTTAACCCTCAGTGAATATATGGCTGATAAATGAATACATTAATACTCCACAGTTTATTTCCTTTAAATGTGTTCTTTTTAAATCCCACATATGCTGAGTTATATGTTTAATTCACAAACATTAGGTGAAGAAAAAATGCAGTCCATGCTCAAGTTAACCAATCTGTAGATACAGGCACACAGATTTTCAAGCCAATATTATTTTTCTACTTTATTTATGAGCCCTGGTGACCTCCATAGTTTCTCACTGTGGATAAATAACCTTTTGAAAATGACTCATTCCCTGTGAGCTCTGCTAAAGAGAAAAGTGATGTGGAGTCTGATTATGAGGTCAGGTATTGACCCATGGTTCTCTCTGAAGTTCAGACTTTACAGAACAAACTGTTATCTGATGGGAGGAGAGACAGGAAACATCAACAAAGCTAATTAAAGTCAGCTTTGATTTCCACCATAAACACAAAAGAGATCAACGACTCAAAGTGTTTATTTAAAAAAAAAAAAAAAAAGATCATAGAAATACTGATGGGAGAATGTCCCATCAGTGAAAGGCTGTAATTCCTTTACAAAATACAGAGGGTGTGTGTGTTGGTGTGTGTGTATCAGATTTAATCTCTCACCATATCTGATCTGGGCTGCTGTCGGTGGCAACGGCTCCAGCTTCTCTGAAAGGAGAAAACATGAAAACACATGAGACATTCGCTCATTAACAGCTGAAGTTTTCTGACTTAAAGCGCCTGCAGTAACATGAAGACACAGTCTGCTCGCCCCAAACTCATCATCGCCTCTCATGCTCAACCATTTACACTGTGAGTCGATGCTCTACAGTAACTTCTCACAGCTCGTCCCACACACAAAAACACGCACAGCGTTGTGTAATGGTAGCAAATGACTGCCACATTAAAATTTTCCACACCAAAGTGCCAAAATGCATCATCCTATTATGTTTCTTTAAAATCAGGCCAGATGTGTTGCTCCAGTTCAACATTTTGACCTTTCATCACGGCGCCCCCATAACGCCAGTCAGTATTGTTTTTAAATGCCAGAAGACGGTTTAAAGATCATCTTTTCAGATTTCATCATAGTTAGAACTTAAAAGTCTCAACCACCGAAGACATCTCATTTGTCAGTCAAATATAACTTAATAAGTTATACGAGACATGAATACATTTCTTGCAAAAAACTAGAATTACCGCCTCATGGTTGTATGCCCCTACATCCATTCTGATGAAACATGGATGCTTCACACACATCTTCCCTCCGGCAGCACAAACGATCTATACAATCAGCACGGTTTCAAGGTCGATACCCAAGATTAGTGTCTCTAATTCAGTATCTGACCAAATGTCTCCCCTTCTGTTCCTGAATTATGATGCTGAATAATGACCGGTAAAGTGTTTTTGCAGAACAGCATGATGTCACAGTGAAGCTGACCTTTGACCTTTTGGATATAAAATGTCATCATGTCATTATTTTATCCGGTTAGACATTTTGGTGAGGTTTGTCATAATTTGCGTAAGTATTCTTGAGTTATGGCCAAAAACATGTTTTGTGAGGTCACACTGACCTTGACCTTTGAAAACAAATTCTAATCAGTTTATTCTTTAGTCCAGTGGACGTTTGAGCCAAATTTAAAAAAGAACAAAACAAAATCCCTTAAGGTGTTCTTGAGATATCACGTTGACAAGAATAAGACAGATAAGGACACATGGACCTTGACCTTTGATCGCAATAATCGAATCAGTTCATTGCCAAGTACATGTGGATGTTTGTGCCAAATTTGAAAAAAATCCATCAAGCAAAATGATGAAGATGGTACCACATGCACACGCAGCAGCCCCGCTCTGTCCCGATACCACAATGTTTTCTTCTTCTTTTTCTTTTTTTTTTTAAAGATTATTTTTGGGGGCTTTTTGCCTTTAATGTACAGGACAGTGTGAAATTGGGAGACAGAGAGAGTGGGGGAACGACATACAGCAAAGGGCTGCAAGCCAGAGTCGAACTCGCGACCGCTGCAGCTAGGCATCACCTCTATACAAGGGGCGCTGGCACTATCCACTAAACTACAGACGCCCCATGTTTTCTTCTTTTTCTTCTTATTCTGCGCGTTCAAGAGAGAGTTTGCTGAGTTTGTTCATACACGGACACCAGTACCAGTACAGCAGACAACTTCTGCCGACCCACGAGAACAACCGCTGTCTGTCCTGACTACTACCCCTTCAGGGTACTAATTTTATTTAATTTAGTGATTCTTTTGTGTGTGACATCGAAACATACAGCGCAAAACTAGTCAAAAACAAGAAGTGCAACACAAGTGACCGACATCAAAACAAACAGGGCACTGCTTCTCAGTGTTTGCTGAATTTTGACCAAAATGACTCAGAGGAATAAAAAACTCTCAGCTAATCAAAAGTCTTTTTTCGTCTTCTTTCTTTTTAGTCTTGTTTATGAACTCTGTATATGTAAGGGTTCTTTCAGATCTAACGTTGTCTTGCTTAGGTCAAAATCAGGGACTAATTTTGTTACAAAGTTGGTTCATGTTCTCTCGGCAACAGTTAAAAGTAGACCAGATAAAATGCCTGCGTGAGAAAGCTACTCTTGATTGGTCAGAATTTCCATGCGAGAAAGATCCAGGAACACGTTCTCACCACAAACAAAACGCACCAGAGTATGTTGCAACTGGACCGAGACCGCCTCTTCAGGAAGGTCTCAATCTGGTTGTTTTGGTGTGCACCTGAGTGTGATTGCTGTGTTCACACCTGCCCAAACAAACCACACTTAGGGGACAAACAAACTTGAGTTCAGCTGCAGGGCTCAACAGTGCGAGCGTTTCACTCGCATTTGCGACTGAAAATAGGTGTGTGTGAACTGTAAAAAATATTTAGGGGCACATGTGCGCATAAAAACATCAGCCGAAGCAGCTTATATTTTTGTCAATAAAAAAATATGATAATCTAACCGCAAATGTTGGAGGAACTCCAGCCACCCTCCCTCTTCCCCGTGTGACACGGTTATGGGCGGTTTTCCAAGCCACTGTCGGCACAATGAATATAAGTCCCACTGTCGGCAGCGTGGAAATGAGTCAAGGTGTGGAGGAGATGGACTAGGTGGATCTCTGGGGAAGCCTGCTCCGTTCTCCCCGTAGTTCAAATAATTTCAACTCTGAGCGCAGCGCTCCGGCAGAAAATCAGAGCAGTGAGCGACACCAAGGGTAGTGGTGCCGCTTTGTCAGGCGTTGCTGCCCTCTTTATAGACAAACAATGGGACAGCCAGCGCAAAGCGGTTTTTCAGCTGATCATATGTAGAGGCCTTTAGGGACCGTGCGCCACGGTACCCCTGCTGGGCAGGGTGGAAATAAAGCCCTTTTCACACAGAGTGCGCAAAGCACAGACCTCCGCCAACGAACCCATTCATTGTGTATGTGCTACCGCGGCGCAAGAGCGCACCGCTCTGCCGCCGAGCTGAGCATGTCGCGGCATCTGTGCGCCACCAGCCTGCGCGTCCCCAGCCTGTGCGCCGCCAGCCTGCGCTCGAATTGAAATTTTTTTAATTTCACCGCAACGCGCTGTGACGACACCTCGGCGCCGCGCATCCAATAGCAGAGAAGAGCCTGAAGTAGACCCGGAAGCGGTCACCATGGAGCTGTAGCTCCTGAACGAGCCTGTATTCCCCCAAATCCTGTCCTCTGCGCCCTACCCCGCGGTGGGCACCGCGAAAGCTCTGTGTGAAAGAGGTTTAAGTCCTGCAGAGTTTCATAGGACCTGGAGAATGTTTTAGGATAGTAATAACATTATATAAGATAATCATATTGCAAAGATAATATATATAAGATATATATATATATATAACATTAAAGACAAAATTAAATTACAATAGGCCTACTTTTTCAAAACTTAATGATTTTACCTTTCTGTACATTTTGTATACAAATTCATTAAATAATTTTGCTTGTAAATGTCTATTTGCATCACGTTTATTACGGAAAACACATTATTTGATCAATTTAAATTGTGCCCCTAAAGTTCTTTGTGCGCTTCTTACTTTTTCAACTTAGGAGAACATGTGCTCCTTGGGAAAAAAGTTAGCATCAAGCCCTGAGCTGAACCGAACCAAACATGGCATGTGTCAAAGCACCCAAAGATATGTTTTGTTAATCATAATTTTTCTCATTTTAGACTGTATTGTAAAAAGGCCACTCACTCGGGTTAGCTGCGGGGGGGGGGGGGCTCACGTGTTTCTATTAGGGCACTGTACAGGGCCCAACCCAATCCCCCAGGTCCAGGCTGTCCAAAATCCCTCAGGTTTCTGCCAATTTTCAGGGTTTTTTTTTTTTTTTTTAGTGTTGACCTTATAGTCTGTGTAATGTCGTGAATAATGAATGAGCTGTGTTGCATTAACCCATTATAACGAATGTAACTGTTGAGCTTGAGAATCAGACTAAAAATTTAAAAAACATTAGAATTAGGGGGGTCAATTGTGCACATACAGTACACAAACTCCAGAGCAATGCACAGCAGACACATGACGCTGGCAGCTCTCATACACACATGAGCCAGAGCTGAATTGGACTGGAGGGAAAACAAGAGATATAAAGAGAAGGGTTACAAGGTGTCAGTTGTTGTTGGCAGTGTTTGCTCTGCTTTCACAGCAGTGGGAGAGATGCACAAAACATGCAGCAGAGGGCGGCGATCATCAACTGTGCACCACACTGCCGTGGATGGCGCTGCATGGACGGGCACAGCCCGCTCTGAATGTCATACCTGACACCTAGAGATGAAAACAGACTCTTGAAATAACAAAGGGAAAAGAAAATTAAGAAGTGGCGTGAGAAAACACACCAGCACTTAGCTTGTAATAAATGTTTTAATGTTAAAACGTGAAAAGTCAGGTTTTTAAATCAGGCTCGGGCCCAAAGCTGCTGCAGTACTTCAGGCTCATGTGGGCTTACACAGAAACTATTTAGGTTCAAGTAATGTCGGGCCTCAGGGGCGAAAATCCCATTTCATAGTTGGGGGGGGACAATAAACAGTAAAATTTTAGAGAATAATTCCGGGGGGGGACAAGGAAAAAAAAGTTGTAGCCTGTCTTTTATACAGCATCTTTTACCGCAATTTGACACTTTAATCTTTTCTCTTAGTCTTGCTCACCAGACCTTTCTCAAGAAAAGAAAGGTCTGGCTGGGCCAACTCTCACTTTGAGATTGGAGGAAAAAACACCCCGGCTGCTTGTACTTCTTTCAACCAATCACAGTTGTTCTGGGCAGTGCCACAGCAACGGTGCGCTTGCAAAAATATTGCCGGGGGGAAACAGGTTTTGGTGTAACACACCCACAAAAATATCACCTACAGGACGCGAACCATAGCAGAAAAATGGCTACATCCCCGCAAGATCAAACACCGCAAAAGTTAGTAAAGGACGTGTTGAAAACTGCTACACAACCGGAGGTGGTAGGGCGGGACTTCAGCGGGTGGCTCGTTCCGCCCAATGAGAGGCTGATCTCTGCAGCGAACTTCCGCCCGCTCAGACTACTTTTCTCTATCTCTCCAACAGGCAGGCATAGGACCTTTCTTAGCACTGGCTGAGTCCACCTGCACATGTCCAGATTTAAAACAAAATGATTGAAATCAAATTAACATGTACACAACAACAACAGTCAGGTGCGCCTTGCTGTCCAAGGTGCTGAGTGTGTCTGGAGCTGAGCAGGTCTCTGTCTCCCCGTGCGCAGTAGTGTGAATATTTATGCTATTAAGTAAACGGAGAAAACATGTCTCTCATTGTTTAATAGCAGCAAAACAATAAGGCTTCATTCATCAAAGACCGAAACTCGATCTCTCTCCCCTTCTCTCCCTCTTTTTCATCTGGCTCAGGTGTGTGGAATGGATCCTTCTCTCTGGCTGGCTGCAGCAGCAAACTGTTTTGTTTGTTTTTTTCGTTTTTTTTTTACCGGCAGTGAGATAAACATTTCCTGCAATTAAACTGGTGAACTGGTTTAAACAGTGTGCTGTGAGATCTGCCGCTGCGCACCTCAAAACCGTGCGTAATAATCGCGCGTAATGACCGCTCCTCGTCAGTTAAACTGCACGTCTGTCATGTTTGTCTCACTGACAGGTGGAGAGCCTACAGATATTAACTACGAGCCGCTCCGTCACTGACTGCTCTTGTCCTGTCCTCTCCCTCTTCTTTCTCTCCTGTCCTCTCTGACTATCACTAAACTCTGGATTTTGAACAATGCAGGACAAATGTTGCAGACAGTTTATATTATCAGCCTGGGCCTGGGGCTTGTTGTAACAGTAAATGGGATGTGTTGTAACTTGTGTAAGTTAAACTGTATCTGCGAGTGTACATCCCGGCGATGTGCGATGTGGGCAGCGGGGTCCAGCCACACTGCTGCCGAGTACTAACGGCTGCTAGTCCCGCCCGTTGGAAAGAGTGTGGGATATACCACTTCTAGGAATGGGAGGGGGGGGACTAAATCTTTTAAGATTTAAATAGCACATTATTGTGCTTTTATAATGAGCACCGCTTACATTGTGCTTTTAATAAATACTACTGCATTGTTCAAAAATTATTAATTGTGTCTCAAATTATTCTAGGGGGGTACAGCTTTATTGAAGGGGGAGTCATGTCCCCCCTGTCCCCCCCGGGATTTCCGCCCCTGTCGGGCCTGTTCAAAGCTCCCGCTTATAGTAAGTTTCAGCTAATTTTTTTATCCGTCCGACATGCAACTTAACTGTTCTGGTTCACTCTCACCACTCTCGTAGCATTGTTTTCAGAGGACAAAGCTCTAAAACCCCACTGTACTCCACCTACTCAACAGCAAACAGCAGACATACACAGTCAGCAACTAGCAAGTGAACATGGTGGAGCATTTAGCAGCTAAGAGGACAGATATTTCCCTCAGGAGTTGGTGGAGACCAAAAACAGAGCTAAAAAAGAGAGAATTATGAATTCATCAGGTGGGCACAACCTGCCTGTTCAAGGCAAGAATGCCACGCCGTTATTCCACCTCGCTGTTCTGTATAAAAGGCATGATCATGGAATGAGGGGACAAAGATGTCTCGCCTTTAAGCTGGCAGCGGAGGTACTTAGAGAGCCGACTTGACGTCTGTGTGTAGTGTGAACCGACAGGACAGGGCGGCTGTGATGTTTTAATGATGTGTTATGAGTGCGACCCCCCGCTGGGAGATTTTAATAGCGGCTGATAGCAGTTAGTAGATTACTCACAGAAGAAGAACAGCAGCTTAAAATGTCTGAAAATTGGGAAGACAATGTTTCTATTTTTTTATTTAACCAGGAAGGGTACCATTGAGTTACAGGAACTCTTCTTCCAGGGAGTCCTGGCCAAGACTGGAGGCAAAGGAGCTCCTTACCCTCCGAGCAGAGGACAAGATCAGCCGCCATTGCCATTGTTATTGTTTATAAAGTGCTGCCGACGTGTATGTTTCATGCCACACTAAATTCTGATGCTGGTGTGCAACACATCACACCTCTTTTGCTTCTGGAACACCAACATGCTGTCTAAAGTTACACACTGGGGCACCATTATGCTGATGCTGTTTTGTTCTGTAAATAGAGCAAAGGTGGCATAATGAAGGATCTTTTTCACAGAAGTTCTGTGTAAAAAGACCTAAAGACTCTCTAGGCAGCGATTTGCTGACAGGTTCGCCATATCAGCTTAAAAGTGACTATATGTAAACATAACATTAACATATAGTCACCTTTAAGCTGATATGTTAATGTTATGTTTGTTTTTGCTGCTCACAAGAAAAAAAAAAGAGAAACAGCAGATCAATTTAAAAAATAAAGAAATAAAACAGACATATACAGAGCAAAATACCAGGTGCAGCTGTGTGTAAATTAAGTGACAGGACTTAATTTGTCTGCATCACATTCAGAGATCCTGCTCTGGTCTACTGTCTGCCTTCAACTGGAGCGAGAGAAGAGGAGAAGCTGGGGACTGGAGTTGAGCACCCTGGGGAGACACCGAGCCGACTCCAGAGAAGTAGGTCACTGGAGCAGAGTATATTCTGGGGCATGGAGAGACCAATTGCAGGAGCAGCTCAATTATAGCGAAAGATTAATCTGCAGAGTCGATCACTTTCTGACCTCCCCATGTGTCTGGGCATTGATGTGCTCGTCTCAAACAGAAGTTTCACCAACTTTTCTGCAAACAGAGAGACGAGCATGGAAATAAATAGCTGGCGTGTGTGTGTGTGTGTGTGTGTGTGTGTGTGTGTGCGGTCGTGTGTGCGTGCATGTGCAGCTGCTTTCAGACTCATTTTTCAAAACAAGCTGGTAGCAGCACGGTAAAGTTTCACACCTCCCTGACCGACGAGTCGCTGTATAAAGGTCAGGGTCTATTTCAGGATATAGGAGTTGAGGGCTGCTTCAGAACGAGGCCAGAAATATCTGCTGCTCTTTCATTATTTTACCAACCAGAAATTCTTCTTTCTAAAGCAGAACAAGGACGTTCAAACACCAGCTGATTGTCTCTCAATGTGGATACTCAAAAAGACTCGAGCTGCAACTAACAATTATTTTCATTATCAATTAATTCACAGTTAACCGATCAATTGTTGGGTCTATAAAACATCAGAAAACAGTAAAATACACTCATCGCATGATGGCCGGAGCGGCAGACACGAGCTGAGGCTGTCCCTACAACTCGTCCAAAAACTCAGTAAATCAGTCAATATTATGCTCCAGTATTTAACTGTGTCCTGAGACCTTCTGGTCTCCTTTAATATTTTAAATCACAGACTCCAGATAAGGCAAGGTAAGCTAACAAAATCAAAGGAAATAAGTGTTTTGTTTGGTGGGAACATGCGGACGCTCCGATCGCTGCGCACGTTACTATGTACCGACTGCTATTTTCGGAAAATATCCTCTGCAAAGTAGAAAAGAACCGGACTCTAAACGGATCCGCGCACAGCTGGAATCAAGTGACTCAGATGAAAATGCAATGGCACTTACCACTGAAGATCGGGAGATGCTGCACACTATCTCTACTCAACTAAAAAAACTGGACATTCTGAAAGAACTGAAAGCAGATGTGTTGGATTTGAAACACTCCGTGGAGTACAACAATGGTCTAATTGAAGAGCTAAAAAAGGAAAATAAAGCTCTGCAGAAGGAGGTTGCACACTTACAATCAGTGACTAGAAGCTTGACAAATGATAACACAAAACTCAAGGTGACCCTACTAGATCTCCAATGTAGAGGCACGCGGGATAATCTCCTGTTCATGGGGATAGAAGAAAAAGAGACGGAAACTTACGAAACACTGGAGGTCATTATGAGGAAGTCTGCAGAAGCATCTCAAAGTTCAAGAGGAGGATGTTATGAAAATCCAACTGGAGTGTGTTCATAGGCTTGGGTCCCGAAAAGAGCACATCAGTGGTAAACCAAGACCAGCTCTGAAGCTCTAAATGTAAAGATCAAGTCCTTGGCCTTAGCAAGAGACTGAAGGGTACACAATTCTATCTGAGCAATCAATATCCAGCAGAAGTTATGGAAAAACGGCGAAAGATCATCCCGATCATGAACGCTCTCAGACAAAAAGGAAACAAAGTCCGTCTCATAGCCGACAAGTAGTATGTGAACAGTTAGCTATACCAGGGTGATACTTTATAACTTGAAAATCACAGAAGATTGCAAGAGACGGTGAATGAATGAATAAATTAATAACATCACTCAACCTACGACTATGAGCGCCTCTGATTGGTTGAGAAAGTTTCCGTGTACACTGCTCACCTAGCAAAGACTGTCTATGAGGCGTGCCTTAAAGGGATGCATTCAAGTGCCCTTCATAATAATAACCTTAAATCTGGACTAATTTCCTTAGCCTTTTCTTTCTTATTTTTTTCTTTAATTGTTACATAGGAGCCATTATAAATGTTAATTTGGGTCTTTGGATGGGTTTTTCCTTCTTTTTTTTCTTTTTTCTTTCTTTTGTTTCTTCTTCTGTTAAGTAAAGGACTATGGATTGTGGGAGGGTAGATGGGGTTTCTGTTATCTGTTATGTGCTTTATGTTTCTGTAGTCTATATGTTTGATATTACGTGCGGTAGGTTCTGGTCGATAAATAACACCAGAGTGGGATGGTCCGATCTATTTTTCTCATGATCAACGTAATTCAAGGGGTGTCATGAACATTTTGATTTCAAATTATGCTCAGTTCATACAGATTTAAGGGGAAGGTGGATAATCCTAAACTTGATAATACAAGAAGAAAAAGTTTGTTTAATTAATATTTATGTGCCAAACACAGATGAACCACATTTTTTTTGATGAAATAGGGACTCAATTGTTAGACACTGATGGAAAAATCATTACGTTGGGAGATTTTAATACTGCCGACCGAAAAGGAAATTCTGTTACTATCACGCACATGCACATACAAAAATTTGCAACCTTAAGGATACCTTACACTTAGTTGATATTTGCCGTTTCAGGAATCCAAATTTGAGAAGATATACCTGGAGAAGACAGAACCAGGCTAGTAGGATCAATTATTTTTTAATCTCATTTTCCTTGACCGCAAAAGTTATAAGCGTTTTAATTGAGGATAAAACACGATCGGATCATCATCTTATTTCATTAAATATTTCTGTAGTAGAGAATAGGCGTGGTCCAGGGTATTGGAAATTCAATCAGAGTCTTCTTCAAGATGATGAATGTATTTATAAGACAGAGAAGTTTATTAGTGATTTTTTTATAACTAACACTGGGACAGCTAACCCGCTGACGGTTTGGGATGCCTTTAAATGTTTTTTTAGAGGACGTGATTGCTTACTCGTCTTGGAAGAAAAAAAAAAAGAAAATTAAAGGAGCAAACCTTAAAAACCGAAATTGAAAGCCTGACTCACTATATAGAAAATTCCACTGATATATCTACTGACCTGGTAAATGACTTATAGAAAAAACAGAAGAAACTAGATTGTCTAATTGAAGATAGATCATATAAGAGTTATTATCAAAATAGGGCAGAATGGATGGAAGAAGGCGAGAAATGTACTAAATTGTTTTTGAGACTTCAAAAAAGAAATTTTTCAAAAAAGAATATTACTAACCTTGTTTCAAATAATGGGGAAAAACTAAATAGACAGTCTGATATCTTAAAGGAGGAAGAAAAATATTTTATATTTATATTTATATTATATTTTCTCCCTCCATCCGCAAACTATTCAGATAGATAATGAATGCTGCCAAAACTTTTTCCCAGAAAGTTATACAAGAAAATTAACCAATATTCAAAAAGAGTTATGTGAAGGCCTCATTACAGAAGAAGAACTCAATATTGCTACAATGTCCTTTAAAGCAGGCAGAACTCCTGGATTAGTTAGAATACCAATAGAAGTTTATCAGAAATTCTTTGACTTTATTAAGAGACCATTACTTTCTTATTTTAATTTCACATATAATGTTGGATATCTGTCTACTTCTCAAAAAGAGGGCCTTATTTCACCTCTTCTTCAACAAGAACCCAATGGCCAACATAAGGACCCAGTATATCTTAAGAACTGGAGTACAATCACACTTCAATGTTACGATGTCAAGATACTTGCAAAGTGTATAGCTCACAGATTGAACAAAGTATTATCAAATATTATTTCATTTTTAAGAGTTCGGAATTCTTTAATTTCGGTGAATCGTTGATTAATTGGGTTAGAGGGCTTTATAATGGCACAAGCTGCAACATTGTTAATAATGAATATACAGTACAGGCCAAAAGTTTGGACACACCTTCTCATTCAATGCGTTTTCTTTATTTTCATGACTATTTACATTGTAGATTCTCACTGAAGGCATCAAAACTATGAATGAACACATGTGGAGTTATGTACTTAACAAAAAAAGGTGAAATAACTGAAAACATGTTTTATATTCTAGTTTCTTCAAAATAGCCACCCTTTGCTCTGATTACTGCTTTGCACACTCTTGGCATTCTCTCCATGAGCTTCAAGAGGTAGTCACCTGAAATGGTTTTCCAACAGTCTTGAAGGAGTTCCCAGAGGTGTTTAGCACTTGTTGGCCCCTTTGCCTTCACTCTGCGGTCCAGCTCACCCCAAGCCATCTCGATTGGGTTCAGGTCCGGTGACTGTGGAGGCCAGGTCATCTGCCGCAGCACTCCATCACTCTCCTTCTTGGTCAAATAGCCCTTACACAGCCTGGAGGTGTGTTTGGGGTCATTGTCCTGTTGAAAAATAAATGATCGTCCAACTAAACGCAAACCGGATGGGATGGCATGTCGCTGCAGGATGCTGTGGTAGCCATGCTGGTTCAGTGTGCCTTCAATTTTGAATAAATCCCCAACAGTGTCACCAGCAAAACACCCCCACACCATCACACCTCCTCCTCCATGCTTCACAGTGGGAACCAGGCATGTGGAATCCATCCGTTCACCTTTTCTGCGTCTCACAAAGACACGGCGGTTGGAACCAAAGATCTCAAATTTGGACTCATCAGACCAAAACACATATTTCCACTGGTCTAATGTCCATTCCTTGTGTTTCTTGGCCCAAACAAATCTCTTCTGCTTGTTGCCTCTCCTTAGCAGTGGTTTCCTAGCAGCTATTTGACCATGAAGGCCTGATTGGCGCAGTCTCCTCTTAACAGTTGTTCTAGAGATGGGTCTGCTGCTAGAACTCTGTGTGGCATTCATCTGGTCTCTGATCTGAGCTGCTGTTAACTTGCCATTTCTGAGGCTGGTGACTCGGATGAACTTATCCTCAGAAGCAGAGGTGACTCTTGGTCTTCCTTTCCTGGGTCGGTCCTCATGTGTGCCAGTTTCCTTGTAGCGCTTGATGGTTTTTGCAACTCCACTTGGGGACACATTTAAAGTATTTGCAATTTTCCGGACTGACTGACCTTCATTTCTTAAAGTAATGATGGCCACTCGTTTTTCTTTAGTTAGCTGATTGGTTCTTGCCATAATATGAATTTTAACAGTTGTCCAATAGGGCTGTCGGCTGTGTATTAACCTGACTTCTGCACAACACAACTGATGGTCCCAACCCCATTGATAAAGCAAGAAATTCCACTAATTAACCCTGATAAGGCACACCTGTGAAGTGGAAACCATTTCAGGTGACTACCTCTTGAAGCTCATGGAGAGAATGCCAAGAGTGTGCAAAGCAGTAATCAGAGCAAAGGGTGGCTATTTTGAAGAAACTAGAATATAAAACATGTTTTCAGTTATTTCACCTTTTTTTGTTAAGTACATAACTCCACGTGTTCATTCATAGTTTTGATGCCTTCAGTGAGAATCTACAATGTAAATAGTCATGAAAATAAAGAAAACGCATTGAATGAGAAGGTGTGTCCAAACTTTTGGCCTGTACTGTATGTCTGGGTCTACCTCTATTAAGAGGGGTAAAGCAAGGGTGTCCACTGTCCCCATATCTGTTTATAATTGCAATTGAAATGTTAGCAATTAAAATGAGATCAAATATCGAGGTGGAGGGGCTTGAAATGGGGTGTCTAAAAACAAAAATATCAATGTATGCAGATGATGCTAGTTTCCTGATAAGTCCAAAACTCTCTTGTTTGAAAGCCCTCCTGGAAGATTTAAACCTTTTTTCTAAAATATCTGGTATAAAACCAAATTTTGGGAAATGTGTGATTCTCAGAATAGGTGCTTTAAAGGGTACAAACTTCCCAATTACATGGACCAACGGGCCAGTTAATGTACTTGGGATCATATTTCTCCTGTTTTAGTTTCTCTGCACTGGCTCCCTGTAAAATCCAGAATTGAATTTAAAATCCTACTGTTAACTTATAAAGCTCTAAATGGTCAGGCTCTGTCATATCTTAGAGAGCTCATAGTGCCTTATTATCCCACCAAAACACTGCGCTCTGAGAACGCAGGGTTACTCGTGGTCCCTAAAGTCTCCAAAAGTAAATCAGGAGCCAGAGCCTTCAGCTATCAGGCTCCTCTCCTGTGGAATCATCTTCCTGTTGCGGTCCGGGAGGCAGACACCGTCTCCACATTTAAGACTAGACTTAAGACTTTCCTCTTTGATAAAGCTTATAGTTAGGGCTGGCTCAGGCTTGCCCTGTACCAGCCCCTAGTTAGGCTGACTTAGGCCTAGTCTGCCGGAGCACCCCCTATAATACACCGGGCACCTTCTCACCTCTCTCTCTCTCTCTCTCTCTCTCTCTCTGTCTCATCCTATTTCTGCATCTCGCAATATCCTTCAGCACAAGACAAAGTCATCAGGTGTTTTGTCCTAATAACACTTCTAACCGCAAAATATTTGATGTAAGACCAAGAAAAACAACAAATTTCTGAACCGCGAAGATTCAAATGTTTGGCATTATAGTTGGAAAAAAAAATGACTACAACCTTTATCAATTATCAAAGTAGTATTTCAACCAACTAATTGCTTGACTACTCACTGCAGCTCTGAAAGATAAATTTTCAAACTTTTAAAGAAAAAAACGATTGAAAATTTCCTTCATTCCACCCACCTTCACTTCCTCCCAAAGTCCCATTCCCCTCTCTCTGCTCTGAACAAGTTCCCTTCTCACTATAAAAGAAAAAAAACATCCAAACAAAAAGTTTAAACATCCTTCCTGTCTACAAATCAAAGCCTCTGCCAGAGCTCCACCATCAGAGAGATCTGTGTTGTTAGATCCACGCGAGGATCTGACGCATCCTTCGTCCTGATAAAAGTAACCAGGCAACAAATTCTCTTCCACTCTGTGAGCAGTATCGCTTAGCAACAACAGTCATCCAGGAAGTGACACTGGAGGGTGTGAGAAAATTTGAGGTGTTGCAACTTTCCTCTTCATTTATTTTAAACCAACAGGCCGCCCCTCTGCTGTGCACTCAAGTGCATTAATACTGAGCACTTCCATCAAAACAGCAGTTACAGTCATTACTGCTTTGCCAACAGCATCATTAACAGGCGGCTCGCTCAGTGTGTGACGTGCACTTGTAGATAAAATATAAGCCTATATTAATGCCGGTTCATTAGTACGATTTTGTATTTCTCTGTAAGGTAGCAGAGTGTTAACAATGTTACTGATACTATTCTTTCTCACACCTTCAACTCAAATCATTGTGTTGTCAAGCCCAAAATATATCATTTAATGATTAAATCAATATTGTAAACATGCAGGTGACTAGTCGACCCTAAATTACGACTATTGGTTGATTAGGAAAATTCTTAGTTGGGGGCAGCCCTAGAAATTATCATGACAAGCCTACTTTAAAGTGAACCTCAGATTTCACATCACTCATGTTGTCTCTTCAACTTAAAACATAAAATCCACTGAGAGTCTCCACACAGATCATGACACTTCACTATTACATATCTAATAGCAGTTAAAAAGCCAGCGTTGATACAAGATTCTTTACAGACCTCTTGAGGGATGTTGGTACTTTTGCACATGCCATTTTCAATATACATTATTTTTTAATTAAGAATTACTTTGGTGGGGGGAAAAATGACTGAATTTAATCTGAATTTAAATGAGGATTGTTGAGTGTTGCATCATTGCATTTCTGGTGCAACCAAAATTCACAAAAATTGTATTTACATAATACATATGCAAATTAAAACAAATGTTCTTGATAAAATCAATTAACTTACTGAGAGTAGTCACTTTCTCAGCAGTTTAAATAGTGAGTATTTAGCCTTCGTTGTGATACTGCAACAACAAACCAGTTTAGTCGGAGTATACTCGAGCTACACAATCTTTGTACTCCATGCATCCTGAATTACAGATTCAGCATGATGGCAGTCTTTAATTCCCCTGGCAGAAAAGCTATCTTGTTAAATCAACATTGATTCTTAGTCTAATTATAAAGCACTCATTGATCCCCACACTTGGCCAAAACATTATAATGCGACCTCTGTCCATTTTTAGAGCTGGACCGGTCCAATAAGTGTGGACGTTAAATCTTGAAGCTGGACAAAGAAGCCATAAAGACCCATTAATCCAAACTATCTGCCAGTAAAATGATTAAAACAACCATTGCTCCCTAAAATGCTGGTGCAATCAGCTCATTAAACCCTGTTTCTTTGTGGGAAGTTGTGCCAAGGTCTTAAACGCGTTTCATCTAAACAGCTCACACCACATTACCATTTCTTTAATGTTGGTCATAAACAAACAGAAACAAAACTTCTCAATTGTTTTATCAGGAAGCAATTAATGTGGTGGTTTTAATGAGATGCTTCAAACTGCATCAACAGAACACAGTGAGGTCAAATATTATTCATCTGTACAGTGTGACTGTGTGTGAAAGATGCTGTTTAGTAGGGTGAAACAGTACGTGAGATTTTTAGGTAGGTCTTATGTGTAAGTATGAAGCCAACAGTTCTTGAACACTCATTAGCAGTTAACTAGGGCTGCACGATGTATATCAAGCCAATAAATTATTGGTCGATAATGGGACATTTTATAATTATACATTATTCTGATAAATAAAATTATAGCCAATAAATAGCACTGATAATACAAAGTCAGACTGCTTTAAAGCGAGCTGCTAATAAACACAGAGAAGAACAACAACGACAACTGCAGCACACTGTCTAGAGGGCAAAACATTTTGTGGTGTGGACGTCTTTCACAGCTCCAGAGGAAGACAATAGGATTGCACCATGGGTCTGAGCTCCGACTGTCCAACACAGGTTAGACACAGCACTGAAGGACTGTCTCCAGAGTGTTAGCATGAGCTAATTAGCAGCAGCTGCTTACTTACCACTTTATTGTTAAACTTATTAATAACCGCTAGCCGTGTGATGCTTAAGTTAGCAATTATTTGAATCGTTTTTCTGAGTTGACTGTTTATGTGCAAGGTGAATCAATAGTGCATCACTATTCTCCTTGGTAGTTGGAGGCTAGTCTAACGTGGGACAGTGAGACGATGACTGGGTGTATTCGTAAAAATGCATGACGATATAAACATTTGATACAGCAGATGTACCACGGAACTGCCAATGTTCATATGAGTCATCTGTCAGTGTTTGTCTCTGTTAGTAGAGACTCCACTCTGCGTGTAGTTTATACACTTTACTGATACATCACAGAATTACACAGTAACACTGGGCTTCATCATCTCCCTCTGTCTTACCGTTAACTATAAATGTAATACTGATTAAAAGTCATTTTACTTTCACATCCTTGTATCTATGTTTGTCTGTAGTGTAGGGTTATATGGGAGCAGGGGTGTTGAGGGTGGGCCATTTGACACAGCCGAGTGTTGGCAGGTATGAAGAGTAACAACTGTTCTTTGTTTTTGTTGTGTTAACAATCATGATGTCTGTAATTTGGTTGGGTCAGAGCTATTGAATACTAATTCAGCCATATTTTCTCACTACATCTTAGCCTTTCTTACCCCCAGGTGTACATAAACAGGGTTTTATACTTCTTTTTAAAATACAAAAATGTGAAATTATCAGCTACCTTATCGGTTATTGGCCATGAGAAGCAGGTAATTATCTGTTATCAGTATCACTTGAAAAAATCTGTATCGGTGCATCACCACAGCTAACCCAGAAGCAGAATAACATACACGACCCCTGAGCCGCAGCACAGCAACGGACTCTCCTCAGCAGCTAACCCTGTAGCACACACAGTCTATAGTAGCACAACACACACACACACCCTCTGAACCAAAGACTGAGAGAGCCGCTGTGTGGCGACAGACTCTCGCTCAGCAGCTCACAGCTGCTAACATTAGAACAAAGCACACACCCACAGCAGTTAGCAGTAACTGCCAGCTGTGAGACTGAAAGGCCTGTTAGTGACGGCTGTTCAGCTTGTGCTTATATGATTGTGGCATTTAAGAGAGATGTTAATTCACGTAATCATAAGCCCGAAAGAGCTCAGAGACCTTGAATGCAGTGAACTCGCCGGGGACAAATGAAACAAGACTGATACAATGCGCTCTCATGTCAGTAGTAACATAGTTTTTATATAGTAGAAGAGGGGTTATGTTGAGGATGGCTCACCTGAGTCATCGAGCCATGATTTCAGGCCCACCCAAAATACCCTGGACACAGAAATGGTGAAAAAAAGTTTAACTGTCCAACTGTCCACAATTCAATACTACACAGTTCACAGTCTATTCATGTTTTCAACAAGTATTTTCTATCATGTTTTATGTGTTTGGAAAGAAATTATTGAGTTTGCTTTACCCAGACTTTAAATGTCACTCAAGCTTCCACTGAAGAGATGAGAACATCAGATCTGTGTAGAAAATCCATCCCTTTTCATCTGCTTATCCAAAGCTCGGTCGCGGCCTGTAAGTGCCCAAAACAACTCCAGTGGGAGGCACCCAGGAGGATCTTGACCAGATGCCGAACCACCTTAGCTGACCCCTTTCAACAAGGAGCAGCGGCTCTACTTCAAGCTCCCTTCAAATGTCCGCACTCCTTACCCTATCTCTAAGGCTGAGCCCAGACACCCCATGGGGTAAACTCATTTTGGCCGCTTGTATCCGCAATCTCATTCTTTCTGTCACTACCCTGAGCTCATGACCATAGGTGTGGGTGGGGACGTAGATGGACGAGTAAATTAAAAGCTTCGCCTCTTAACCACGACGTTCCGGCACAGTGCCCACACAACTACAGACGCCGCACCAAACTGCAAATCCATCTCTGGCGTCATTCTACCCTCACTTGTGAACAAGATCCTGAGATACTTGAACTCCCTAGCTTGAGGCAGTAACTCTCCCCCAACCCAGAGGGGAAAATCCACCAGTTTCTGGCAGAGAACCATGGCCTCATATTTGGAGGTGCTGACTCTCATCCGGACCACTTCACACTCCGCTGCAAACCGCCCCAGTGCATGCTGAAGGTGCTGATCAATTAGACTTTAATATTCCTCAAATTAATACATGAAACAAACAGAAGTGAAATGTTTCTATAATGTTTTTTACATGAGTTTCCATTGTTTGAGGACTAACTGGTGCTCTTTTATTTATATTTTCTCATTGTCTCCTCTCTTCTTCTGCAGTGGTTTTTATTGGCACCCAAATGCTTCCACCAAGTGTTTATCTTGGCACATTCAACACCTAGTATTCCCATAACAGCAGTGAAGAAAAACACACATTAATTTGCAATGTCTTTGAAGATATTCTAGAACTTTGATTAAAATTTGCATTACACTGAAATGGAAAAATGACTAACGCATGAAGTAAACAGAAACCATGTCGAATCAAAGATGGCATAAAATTCCTTCCTCAACCTCGACTGGAGCAAACTGGTGTTCTGCTTTTATCCGCTCTGAGCTTACCTGACAGTACAGTTCAGTTGTAATTGTACAGAGCTGAGCCTGATACTGTGCACAGGATCTGCACCACTCTCGCACCAAACTTTACATTATCAGGACCCAAGAGCAAACTCTCCATTTTTCATTCATCTGAGAGTTGTGTTTTCTGGTGTGAAAGAAGCATTGCAGCCTCACAAGGCCACCACAGTGGCTGCTGACTTTTCTTCTTGTTGGAAGAAGAATATTAATTTCAAAAAAGCTTTGAGGCCACACGCTGGGAATAACCCATTTTCACCCTTTCTGGTTTTGACTTCCTAATGACTGCAGTGTGAGTACAAACACTGTGACTGCTGGGAAAACGTGTCCAGAAATAGGTCTGACTGACGCAGGCAAGAATTAATATCAATGCACAATCTGCCAATAGCAGCAGATTGAGTGAATCCAGAAGAGCTGTAGCTCTCAGTCAGTTGCAGAACGTCTCATAAAGGACATAACGACAGCAGTGAGTCGAACACAGTTCATATGTCAGTGGGAGTAAATCATACATTAGCCTACTGTGTATGTGTTTATATAATTAGACATCAGCAGACGCTGTATCATCTGTCTGCTGTCAGACTGCTGATTAACAGTGGAACTGCTTCCTGCACACACTGCACACCTGATGAACACACACTGCACACCTGATGAACACACACCAACAACAGCTCAGAGTTTGATGCTTTGCTGTGATTACATGAGAATATTCCAAAATAAATAAATAAATAATAATAATAAACTTTGTGCAGACATGTACTGATGTTAGCATCTGTCCTTATGTTTTACTGAACATTACACTAGTTTGAAACGCTGAAGGATTTGAGCACTAATTACATCTATTCAAATGTGGAAATCATTATTTTGGACATTAATTTTGACATTTGCATTTTGAGAAATCTTTTGTGTTCTTGCATGGTTTTGCCAGGAAGGGGATCCTTGAAAACTTAACAGTAAAATATGACAACAGTCATCACAGTCTCTCCTCAAGTGACAACAAGAGAAACATACTTCAATGAAGGAGAAATAATACGTTATGCATTTCTCAACCTGGACCCTATTTTTCCATGTGTTTGTGTCTAAGTAATTCATAGGAATATGAGTTTTTGAAATTGGTTCAGTATTATGCGAGAGAGCTGCAGCCGGCGGTGATGAAACAGGCTGCAACGTAAACACTCGGCAATATGCACCGTCAGTTTACGTAAGTGTCTTTGCCACTGGGAGGCTCAGACTGAGATTATAACACCATGTCCTAACTGGATGTGATGTGAGCGAGCGTCAGCAACTTAATCAGTTTGATTGGATTGTTTCCTTTTGGAATTTTTGGATTTATACTTCTGCGTTGATTCGATACTGTACCTATGGCATAGGCTCTGCGTAGACGCTTAGCCAACACTAGGCTAATTCATTCAATATAAAATGCCTTAAGCTTATGCTAATAAAGTTATCATGTTGTATATGTGGGGAAAACTTGTTTAAGACAGTTGTTTTGTCGGTGAACCGTGTGAGCTGTAATGGAACTGAATTTTGAAATGCTGCCTTTGTTAAATGTTGCCGTTGTTTCTGGCTTCATATAAGTAAATGAAAATTCCACAAGCCGCTGGGCTTATTCATACAATGTAAAATGCCATAGGCTCGTGCTACTAACATCAGCATGTTGTATTTGTGGGGAAAATGTGTCCAGCAAAAGACAAGTGCTTTGTCTGTGAATCTTGTGAGTTATAATAGAGCTGATTTCTGCACTTGTTTTGAAATTGTCTCTATTAAGCCATGTTTAATGTGTGTTTTGAATAGGGTTGGGTTGGTTCTCGGTAATACCAATTCGGTTCGGTACTCTATCTTGGACCGTTTTTTTTTTTTTTTTTGAGACCGACCGGACCGCATACTCGGGCGGAACGTACACGGAGCAGACACCGCGGTGGTCCGCCCGGTAAAAGTGGACGTCCGCAAGCCCTGTGCGCGCAAAGCACAACTGCGCGGACTCCGCTCCGCACACCAGTGTCACATAAAAGACTGTTCGGCATGTATTTTTCACATCACGGGGATTTTTCACGGACATTTTTACACGGAATCTGCTCCGCTTATAGTACGCCCGAGTCTGTGAGCACCTGTGTCTGCCTCTTCGCCAAGCGCACAGCGAGCAGGAGAGAGAGGGGGGTGGGGGTGGGGCGGGGACTGAGCTAGGGGGTGCGAGTGAGCATGCGCCGAGGCCTCTACTGTAGCCTGGAGTTTGTTTAATAGACGAATTCGGCGAGTGATTTGTGTATGCCGCCATCTTGCGGCGGCGCCATTGCTGCGGTGACGTGTCAGCCACAATTAATTATGCTGTCATTGTGGATTTACTCTCTACAATGACAGCATCATGAATAGCTGGATTGATGATGTTAGACGGTGGCCTCCGCTAACTGATGAAGGTATCTTGAGTGAGTACCGATATTAATAGAGAAATTAATCATTTGTTTGAGCGATAAGCAGGAAAGATTAGAGTAACTTAATAGGGAGATAATAGACTGTATCATTAAACACTGTGTAATATAACGTTAGCATACGTTACGTGTGCTGACATTAGCAAGCTAGCACCGTGACATTTAATCATTATGGACAGGCTATGTGAACATCACATCATATTGAAGGCGATCAATATGATGGTTGTCAATACCGCGTTTAGACGACCATCACATCATATTGAAGGCGATGATCGCCTTCAATATGATGTGATGGTCATCTAAAACGCGGTGTAAAATTTGCCCGGCCCATCCAGAGCTCAGGTAATTTTGACCCTCAATCAGAGACCTGTAATTGACGTTATTCTGGTCATCGGAGGACAGGCGAGCAGTAAAATATTCTTGAATACCTAAAACAAAACACAAACACGTGTTGTTGCTGTTTTTAGTCACGTAGCCTGTGACAAATCTTTGGGTTCGTCTTTTCACTGCTCCAACAACCACCAACTCTGGTTTGATTGAAATAAACTCTTAATTCACCCAGTTAGATATGCTGCCTCTAAACATGCTAAAATAACTGTTAATAAATAAAAATAAAAAAAAATAACTGTGGGTTTGGTGATGGGGATTTCAGAGCTGTTTCTGGTTTAACAAAAAAGAGCTTGCTCTTCAACATAAAGGTCTACTTCTGTAGGGATCCCTTAGAGTAACAATCTGAGCCTGTCAGTGACAAATAGAAACACTTTTAGTAGACGTACAATGATGGTGTGACGAGTGGTTATAGGCAGCCTGTTCCACGGCTGCAAGCTGCAGCCTTCGATACTGGACCAATTTCAAAAATGTATGTTTCCATTAGTCACTTAGACAAAAAACAGGGGGGGAAATAGGGTCCAGGTCGAAAAATTTAAGAAGTTACCCTTTAAATGAAGAAAGTAACTTTCTCTTGTTGTCACTTGAGGAGAGACTGTGATGACAGTTCTCACATCTTACTGTTAAGTTTTCAAAGATCCACTCCTGTCAAAACGATGCAAAAACACAAAGGACGTTTCTAAACGCAAATGTCAAATTTAATATCATGTTTTCCAGATTTGAATTGATGTAATTAGTGCTCAAATCCTTCAGTGTCTCTGTGTTTGGTAATAAATCAGGACAGATGCTGACAAATAAATGTGTTGTCTTTGTATTACAGGGACGGTGTGAAAAAAATATCAACATCACCTAGGCTAAACTCTGAGATAGCTTCAACTTTACTGCGGTATATTCCCTTATTATCGCAGCAAAGAGAAACTACTTACTGTCACATTTGAATAGATGTCAGCTCTTCATCCAGTCAAAAATGAAATGACAATGCACACCTAAAATGACTGGAACATTCTGCTCCCTGAATGTATTCATTCTCCTATCTACAGAGGAGCTTACAAAGACTAAGAACATTGTATTTAACATGAACAAACGGTATTACAGGGATCTGTGTGCTCTGAATTATATAAACTTTCAGCAGAATGCAAACTTTTAAGCCCATTTCCACACTTTAGAATCACTAACCTAATCTCTCTTTTTCAGAGACTTAGATGTGACTGTTCTTGTGCTCAGTGAGTGTCAATTCCCTGGGTGGAAAAACTGGTTCCTACTGAAGATGTAAATCTTTAAAAATGGGACCTGAATACATAAAGGAAAACTACTACTACTACTTGCGTTTGTTGCACAACAGTCACGTTTCTCTGACAGTTTTCATCCATGTCTGTGAAAACATGGACACTTCACACACAGACGATCTATACAATCAGCACAGTTTCAAGATTAGAGTCACCAATTCAGTATCTAACCAAATGTCTCCTCTTCTTTTCCTGATATATGACGCTGAATAACGGCCAGTAAAAGTGTTTTATGCAGAACATGATGATGTCCCAGTGAAGATGACCGTTCACCTTTTGGACATATGATGTCATCACTTCTTTATTTTATCATTTGTGTGACACTTTGTCATAATTAGCATAGGAGTTCTTGGATTGACCACCAAATTCCAATCAGTTCATCACTGAGTCCAAGTGGACGTTTGTGCCATATTGGAAGAAATTCCCTCAAGGCATTCTTGTGTTCTTCTTGTGTTCACAAGAATGGGACGGACGTACGCACAGACAACCCGAAAACAGTATGCTTCTGGACACAGCTATTACTGGCACGGAGACATAAGGCAAAATACAATATGAAGACCAAAGAATAATCACCATGCAGAAGGCAGATGTAGCATTTTTGAGCCAGAGGCAGAAAAAATGTGAACAGAAAGAAAAAACAACTCTATAAAAATCTGCATTTTTCTTTAATCAACATGATCAAATATGAATTCCTCCTTGGAATCACTTCTGTTACATCTGTGTCGACTGAAAATAGGACTGATACAGAGCATCAGCCAGTAATAATTAGCCTAGGGCCTTCAACAAATGTCAGACTGAAGAATGAACACACACATGCACACAGTATAAATATATATACATATATATATATACAAACATACACACACACACACACACACACACATACAGTACATATACTTAATGTCACGAGAATGACTGATAGTTTGACACAGGTCGTGTCTAGGCAACTTCATTCTCTAACAGAGTGTGCAGAGAGGAAACATGGCTGGTTGGTGGTGGGGTTGTGCGTGGGGCTTACCTCTAAACAGCAACAGCAGCGAGCTCGGACGAGGCTCCCCACGAGCGGCCAGCCCAGGCGATGTCGTGGCAGACAGATATTGTTCAAATTTTTATCAAAGTGTTGGTCAAAACAAATAACAAAACACAAAACTGGAGGTAATCGGTGGTCAGGTTCACAGAGCGAAAAACCCAGGTGCTGTCCCCAGGTCTCCCGGTAGTGCAGTCCCCCCTCACTCTGAGTTCCTCCACTGAGTTAATTGATAAGCCCCGCCCACTAACAGCCAGCCAGATGAGAAGGAAGTAATATGTGCCTACCAAGAGCCTACAGCTCAACCTAACACATACATACATACATACAGTACAGGCCAAAAGTTTGGACACACCTTCTCATTCAATGCGTTTTCTTTATTTTCATGACTATTTACATTGTAGATTCTCACTGAAGGCATCAAAACTATGAATGAACACATGTGGAGTTATGTACTTAACAAAAAAGGTGAAATAACTGAAAACATGTTTTATATTCTAGTTTCTTCAAAATAGCCACCCTTTGCTCTGATTACTGCTTTGCACACTCTTGGCATTCTCTCCATGAGCTTCAAGAGGTAGTCACCTGAAATGGTTTCCACTTCACAGGTGTGCCTTATCAGGGTTAATTAGTGGAATTTCTTGCTTTATCAATGGGGTTGGGACCATCAGTTGTGTTGTGCAGAAGTCAGGTTAATACACAGCCGACAGCCCTATTGGACAACTGTTAAAATTCATATTATGGCAAGAACCAATCAGCTAACTAAAGAAAAACCAGTGGCCATCATTACTTTAAGAAATGAAGGTCAGTCAGTCCGGAAAATTGCAAAAACTTTAAATGTGTCCCCAAGTGGAGACGCAAAAACCATCAAGCGCTACAACGAAACTGGCACACATGAGGACCGACCCAGGAAAGGAAGACCAAGAGTCACCTCTGCTTCTGAGGATAAGTTCATCCGAGTCACCAGCCTCAGAAATGGCAAGTTAACAGCAGCTCAGATCAGAAACCAGATGAATGCCACACAGAGTTCTAGCAGCAGACCCATCTCTAGAACAACTGTTAAGAGGAGACTGCGCCAATCAGGCCTTCATGGTCAAATAGCTGCTAGGAAACCACTGCTAAGGAGAGGCAACAAGCAGAAGAGATTTGTTTGGGCCAAGAAACACAAGGAATGGACATTAGACCAGTGGAAATCTGTGCTTTGGTCTGATGAGTCCAAATTTGAGATCTTTGGTTCCAACCGCCGTGTCTTTGTGAGACGCAGAAAAGGTGAACGGATGGATTCCACATGCCTGGTTCCCACTGTGAAGCATGGAGGAGGAGGTGTGATGGTGTGGGGGTGTTTTGCTGGTGACACTGTTGGGGATTTATCCAAAATTGAAGGCACACTGAACCAGCATGGCTACCACAGCATCCTGCAGCGACATGCCATCCCATCCAGTTTGCGTTTAGTTGGACAATCATTTATTTTTCAACAGGACAATGACCCCAAACACACCTCCAGGCTGTGTAAGGGCTATTTGACCAAGAAGGAGAGTGATGGAGTGCTGCGGCAGATGACCTGGCCTCCATAGTCACCGGACCTGAACCCAATCGAGATGGTTTGGGGTGAGCTGGACCGCAGAGTGAAGGCAAAGGAGCCAACAAGTGCTAAACACCTCTGGGAACTCCTTCAAGACTGTTGGAAAACCATTTCAGGTGACTACCTCTTGAAGCTCATGGAGAGAATGCCAAGAGTGTGCAAAGCAGTAATCAGAGCAAAGGGTGGCTATTTTGAAGAAACTAGAATATAAAACATGTTTTCAGTTATTTCACCTTTTTTTGTTAAGTACATAACTCCACATGTGTTCATTCATAGTTTTGATGCCTTCAGTGAGAATCTACAATGTAAACAGTCATGAAAATAAAGAAAACGCATTGAATGAGAAGGTGTGTCCAAACTTTTGGCCTGTACTGTACATACATACAGTATATATATATATATATATATATACATACACACACACACACACACACACATATATATATATATATATATATGTACACACAAAAATACATAAGTCAAACAAACAATCAAACAATATTACCAAACCAAACCAAAGAACCAAAAAACAAACAAACAAATAAACAAAATCAAAACAGACACAACAAAACAAAAAGAAAAAAAATGAATGAAGGTTCACAGCATCACAGTTCTCAGGGGTCATCAGGTATGTTGGTACTTTTGAATTTTTTTTCCTAAGTCATCATTATTACTAGGTAAACATCTGTTTATGCTTTATGAAGAGAAATGAGCGAATAGCAGTTGACAGACTGTCCTATCAAGTATCCAGGCAACACAGGCTGTCATGTCACAGGACCGCTCACACACACTCAGAGCAGGAAGAGGAATCAACACCAACCACCAGCCAAACGCTTTCTTTGCTCTACCAGCCTATTACACAGCTCATCCACCATCACTTGGACTTTTCTTTATATGAAAATCTCTGAATGCCAAACCTTCATGTGGAGTAAAACTAATGAGCAGCATCACTTTTGGCGTGTCCAGTTTAGAAGACCTGTCATTATTTTCACTCTGCTGTCTTCTAATGAGTTTAACTGCATACTTTGTACATCAAACCTCCAGACGTCAGATTCTTCACTTCAGATGAGTTCGGTGTGATGAGTGTTGACACTGATATTCTGAGTGATAAAATCCGCCAGTGAAAATGCGGGGATGCTGAGAGTTGTGCTCTGAATATAAGTTACATATGATGGTTGGTGTGGAGGTAAAACAATACTCTTGAAACTGAGGAAGATTTACCTTTGTGGAATCCATGTTACATTTGTAAAACCAAAGGCTCATTTATGCTCCCTTTACATATGAAAATAACAGTGTGTCTCAAATAGCATACCTATGTGCTAAACACTTTATATTTTGGGTGCACAAGTGCGCTAATTACATTCACACTGCATACTACAGGAAAACGCAGTGTACTACAAGTGCACTCCCATTGGTCCAAAAGTTGAGTGTGGAGCAAGATGCACTTTACCATGTTTTCAGCATTTGGATATTATTCTGCTTTTACCATTTTCACAAAACTGCCAAACACAATCAAGTTAAACTCCCTAAGAAAAGGCTTGCAGTGTGCTGAGTGATTCTTCATATTTATGTGGTTCCGGTAAACGCAGGAAGTAGCCAATAGAAATGTAGCAACCAATAGATGTAACACAGACATCACAGCATTACCGTGGGTCATCTTGGTAGACTAAGCACCAACTACACATTTGGTTTGGTTTTGGTTTTTATTTTTGCACAAAAAAACAAAATAAAATACAACATAAAAATAAAATACACTACAAAAAAAATGCAGTGCAGGAAAGTTATTTGAAGCCTCCACCGAATACAGTTAAAATGACAGTGTCCTAAATGATACATAAATAATATACAAAGTATAAAAATTACAATAAAGATAAAAAAAACTGGAAAAGGGATACAGAAAGCTTTCAAGTGGGCTACATGTTTTGCTACAAAGCTTTAATTAAATGTTCTCTTAGATGTCTTTTGAAACATGTTACTGATGAACAATTACTTGCAATGTGGGAAAAACTATTCCATAATTTTGTACTTCTAAATCTAATACAAAATTGGCTTCTGCAAGTGAGACATTTTGGAGGATGGAGAGCTAATGACTGACATATAGTATATGAATTTGCTACGAAGTAAGTCCTAAATTGCTGTGGGATATTTTCTTCAGTTGAGTAGAGAATCTTATAAATAAAAACACATATTTGAAAAATATTAATATCATAAATTGTAAGGATCTGAAGATTCTGAAATAAAGGGGCAGAAGGAGTACATGGCTCTGATCGGGATGCAATTCTAACAAAGCGTCAAAATCTTTTGGAGAGTAGTGGGACATGTACTTCCCCAAGCTAAATTGCAATATGAAAGATGAGGATAAATTAAACTGTAATAGAGAGTAAGAAGACAATTTCTAGTGAATGCTAAATCAGCATTATTCTCTTCATATAAATCATCCCAGGAAATATTGCCAAGCATGTCTTATCAATGTTTTTCTTACTCATATTTCTTTTAGGTGTTATTACCTTAGAATTTTCAGCTGTACTAACCTTGTTCACAGAGAGTTGAAATATAGGAAAATGATCTGACAAATCTGAATATAGTATACCAGATTCAGAGTCTGATAAAGCAATAACAGAAAAGTCATGTCTGAGTAAAGATAAATAGTGAAGGAATTTGTCATAGTTACTTGAAAGACTTCTGATATTCAGATGAAAAGTAGAGAAAGTATTTGCAGGCATAGAAGCACGTAAGTCATTAAACTGGGTTTCATTATAACAACTACACAATTTAGAGACATCAAATGAGGAAAATCAATTTTGGTCTGGGTCAACATCAACATTATAAGAATCAAAAGTAGAAGAGTCAAAAGGCTTGAAGATCTGGTCTACCAAATCAGAAGTGCAGCAGTCAGCTGAGATGCAGTCCACAGGTTCTGGATCTGGATCTATATTACTCCTATCCACTGTTTTGTGTTGAGTAACTGGGATTTCAGCTAGTCAGACAAAAACGAACAAACAAAAAAGTATCAAACCACACTGCATACTGGCTTTCTGGTGCACTCCTGGACTTGATAACCAGCTTGTCAAACCTTAAGCTGGCTATTTCTCCCCTGAGACAGGCAGCTTTCAGCTCTCCTCTTTTTCTGGACAGCCTCTGAAAAGTCCTCATTTCTGAAGATATTTGTGCCTTTTAGCTTCCTTGCAGATGACAGTATGGTCTGTCTGTCTTTATACCGCAACAGCTTGACAAGTATTTGTCTGGACCTACCTTCAATTTGATATTGGCCCACTCTGTGGGCATGCTCAATTTCAATGTTTTTGACATCCAGTCCCAGGTTCTTTTCAAGCATGATTCTGACTTTTCTCTCTGATTCATTCCAGTTTTCCCCCTTATCTTCTGTGATTCCATCCACCAAGATGTTATTTCTTCAAGACTGGTTCTCAAGGAAGTCCAGTTTCTCCATACAGTCAAGTGCAGGCATCTTATCCAGTTCCTTCTTCGATTTCCTGATTTCATTTTCTAGTTGTTTAATTTTCATGTCCATTTTTTTATGGTCCTTGGTCATCACATCCACATTTGCTTGAGTAAATTCCAGGCTAGTTTTCACCCCCTGGAGATCTCTGATGACATCATCCAGCCTCTTGTTTGTGCGTTCGGTTATCATTTACACAAAACATTTGAAGTCTTCCTGCTGCTGCTGTAACATTTCTTTGTAAAACTCCTGCTGCTGCTCAAGTAGCTGGGAGAGCAAACTCATTGTTACAGGAGCATCATCCTCTGATAGGGGTGCCTTAGCAAGTTTAGGAGGCATTTTTGTCTTACCATGATGTACCAGTCACAGCACAGTTTCAGTATACCAAGATGTACCTCCAAGGTGAATCACCACAATATGGACAGCTGACAGAACTGTCTTACCACGATGTACCAGTTGAGGTAGTACCAGTCACAGCACAGCTTCAGTATACCAAGATGTACCTCCAAGGTCAATCACCACACTGTGGACAGCTGACACAACTGAGTGTGCTGGTTTGTGGCCTGCAGGGAAAGGTCCACCGAAACGCGGTGTTGCTCAACACCTCCACTCGGTGTTTCTAGCCAGCTAGCCTCGCTGCTAGCCAGAGCAGCTGGATGGTGAGAGCTCTGGCGCTGACCGTTGATAACGTAACGTTAGTCCTGCAGTGCCAAACAAGACGGCAAGCAACAGAACGTAAAACACTCCACAGCGTCCTGTGAACTTTCCTTTTATTTCCTCTATGTTTTTTTATCTCAAGTCGACAGCCCAAAGAAGTGGAAACAGCCGACAACAGCACAAGTCTCTAACATGGAATCTCAGTCCTGTATGTCCAGCAGCTTGCTCTGAGTCTCTAACCACCTTCTGCCACACCAAATTCTGTTCTCAAATTCTACACTTTAAAGTTTCTTTAAATATTCTACAGTTAGCCTACTTTTCCAAATATTTATCAGTTACTTTTTGAAAACCACATGAACCACTCTTCACATCAGTATGAATTAGATCCACCACACAGAACTTATTTATAAAGAAAATACATCACATTCAAAGCTGGTTCACTTGTTGCTGCCATTATTGGAAAAATAAAAAACACACCAGGAGCTCAGTTTTAACAGTAACATAGAGAACAATGAGGGCAAAACAGCATCACTCATCTGTTTTAATCGAATAATATCTGGTCTAACGCAGCTATAAACACAAACACTCCAAATCTGTCAGCACATTAGCTTGTCGTTCACTACCTAGACCGTTTGTAACCGTATCCTGCCGACAACATTATCTTTACATCACCTGTTCAACTGACTTTCGCAGTTAAGATATCAGACACTCAACTGTCCTGCTGTCATTACAGATATATGAACTAACCACAGACACTTGCCGTGCTCATGGACTCTCGCCGATGTGCCCCTGCAGCTCACAGCAGGTGGTGTTCTGCTACAGAAAGATTATAGGGGAAACACTAGAATGGATATTTGGCATTATTTTTGGCATTTAAAAAAGGTTTTTTGGCCTGGTTAGAGGAAACAGCTACAAAAAAAAAAAGAATTTTATGTCATTGCTGGGCCAGATAGTGGTGTGTAGATGACCATCAGCACACATGGCCAAAAGTATGTGGAAAGCAAGCATTACACCTAGGGATGGGCATTTGAAGAAATTTCCCTTATCGATAATCGGAAAAATTAACGATCAATTACCTCATACAAATTAACGAGCCAACGTTACTGTGCTCTTGAACACAATTGAGCCTCTTTTAGTCACAGTTCCAACAAACAATCATATCAAACAATAATAAATTAAAAAAATATATATTATTTATGGCTGACAATTTTTGCCAAAATGTAACTTCAAAGTTCAAATGAGTTCAAACGTAATTCACAATCAAACATGCCTATTTAACTAGAGCCTCATAAAACAATAACAAGTGACTCACATAAAGGCTGCGGTGGTGACTGTCTACTCCGAACAAAGTAATGTAACTCCTACTGATTCTTGTTGAGGAATATTAGCATGTTAACATGCTCAAGGGTGAGACGCGACCGCAGCCTGGTGACAGTCAGTCCAGCAGCTGAAAACATTGCTGCCACATAGTGAAATTCATTGCATTGCTTCAAGACAGACACACTACACAATAGATCAACAACATTTCACGTTATCGAAAACAATCTTAACAATCAATTATCAATTAATCGATTAATCATGCCCATCCCTAATTACAACCATATGTGGTAATCTGCTGCTAAAACAGCCTCTTCTCTTCTGGCTTTCAAGCTTTCGCCGCCAGAGTGTGGCTCAGAGGTCAGAGTGAGGTCAGGGGTCTGTGCAGGCTGGTTATGCTCCTCCACACTAAACTGGGAAAACAATTTCTTTATGGAGCTGACTTTGTGCAGGGTGACTCCATCATGATCAAACAGGAAATGGACAAAACCCATCCTGTTGCCACAAAGTAAGAAACACATTACTGTCCAAATTCAGGGTAACTGGGGTGTCCACAGACTTTTTGCCACGTTATGTAGCAGCTGTTCCTTCTTCTATGACTACTTTTTGATCTCACCTTGTTCGAATCATGAACATATGGAATACATCAGGGGCCGACACACCCCTTTGTGAGCCTGCAAGGTGTGGACACCCAGGGGAAATGAAATGAACCGTTGCCAGTGAAAATGTTGTCATTGTTAGACTGATCACTGCTGATGGAAGGTTGAGACAGACAAAAGTCATCACTGCTGCACTGTTGCATTTTTCAAATTTGTCAGATATCTTAGGGTTGTGACCATTTTATTTCTGGCGTTATAGTGTTATTCAGTTGGGTGTGAAAGGTGTGCATACCCCTAATGGGACTGATCAATATTTCTCTTACCTCTTTGTGTTTCCACTATTTTCTCCTCTGCTTTAGAAACTCTTAAGTCTCTTAAAAGTCCTCCTCCCTACTCGTAACATTTTTCACCTTAGGAGCTCCTTTAAGGTCTAGGTCTAAGTTTTGTCTTTACAAGGACCTAGTCTTAACTTTAAAGAGAAATTCAGAGAAAGATCTATTCACAAATCACAAATCTAAGAATTTTCTTTGAATTTTGTCACTAGGAGCAACTCTAAGCACTAGGAAGCTTTGTGAATACGGCCCAAGATTCCAAGCTGCTTGTGTTGCTGCATGAACAGTATATAGCTGCTATCACTATAACTGGGCTTCACTGAAATATAGGCACTGTGTTGCAGTGTGCTGCATTATAAATATTATTAATTATGAATTATATCGGCAGTGAAGATATGCATTACCTAGCTCTCTCTCTCTCTCTCTCTCTCACACACACACACACACACACACACACACACACACAGGTTAACTGCAACATCCCTGTTTCTCCACCACTCTGCTTCAATCAGGCTGCATTCAAAGCAACAAAAGTGCTGCGTCACAACATAGAGCCCCCCCCTCCAGTTCACTCAGAGTTGGGGTTTTTACTGCAGTTTGTGACACACAGCCTCATGTCTATTTACAGTCAGCTCTGTGGGTTGTTAACAAACCAACTCGCTAACAGTTTGCAGGGCTGAGTAGAGAAGCATGCCCAAAAGAGACACCCGGATTTCTGGTCGGAAAAAGAAACACATGTACTCTTAAATATTATGAAAGGCTTCAATAGATTTTTGGATACATGCAAATATCCCAACACCAACCTTTTCAAGACGGTGGCTGAAGGAGCGAAAGAGGGAGGCTGTGTTCACATTGTCCATTAAGTCCGCCAGCGATGGAAAACTTTGAAATAATTCTATTTTGATACAAAGAAGCAAACTGAAAAACAGCTCCGGCCATTACACTGTTCATTTTAATCAAATTATGCATGACTGATTGTAAACACGAATATTATTGGAATATTCATTTTCATTAGACATGTTAACAGCTTAGTATAAATATTTTATTTCAGAATAAGGGAAAAAAAACAGAATATTTTGTGCTTGAAAGTGTGGAGAATGCTAAAAATATTTGTTAAAATATTAACAAATATGTTTGTTAAACTAGAGGTCAAAAGAACCAGAAATAGATCTGATCCCAAATCATTTTTCACTTCTCTTGACAAAATAATTTCAATTTTATTTGGAAAAAAGATACCTAGCATTAGGAAAGCCTACTTACAGCAGTCGAGACCACATGGGGAGATGGGATTACCGAGTTTTCAGTCTTGGGCACGCAATGTTCATGCTCTGTCGTTTTGGGCTCAATTTGATGAAACTGCTGAAAATCCCACTTTGGTACAAATGGAATATAATTCATGTTACTGGACATCTTTGACTGCCCTCCGAGTTCAAATTTACATTAAAACTAATACACTTTTCCCAGTTTGTGTGGACAAACACCCAAGGAATCTCTGTTTTCTTCTGAGCCTTCCAAAACTGGCTAAATATCTTTTATTTGTAAGTTGCTATTTTTTAATTTACAAGACTTCATTCAAATATCTGAGGTCTCTATGGGAGATCAAGCTGGGGGTGGCTGTGATGGTGAAGCAGCGGGGAAGAGCACCTCAAGGGGGTCCACACTGCCTCAATCTGTGCCCGCCATGGCCTCATTCAATTTAAGGTGCTGCATCACCTTCATTTCTCAAAAGTCAAACTCTAAAATGTTCCCTGATGTTGATTCCACTTCCACTTACAGGTGCAGACTTTCTCCTGCATTCTTAGCACACTCATTCTGGCTGTGTCCTAATTTGTCCACTTATTGGAGTTCAAACTTTGAAACACTATCAGATACTTTACAATGAAAATTTCCCCAGATCTTTTGACAGGAGAGGAAAATAAGAAGCTTACAAGATATAAATTGAAAATAATGAAATTTGTCACTTTTAGCACAAAGATTAATCCCTCTCCACTGAAAGAACCCTCATCCACCCAGCTGGACACAGTAGTTGAGGCAAGCGATGCCTGAAGATCTCAAACTTGAGAAACTATGATTAACATTAAACAGCTCCTCTGGTAGATTTATGAGAATCTGGATTCCATTTATGGATTATATAAAAGCTAAACTCTAATCCCCCACTTTATTGATAATTCCACATGAAATAAGTCAGATTTACTTATTGTTTTACATCTTCTTGTAGCCAATCATAACTGGATAGGCCATAATAGGATGTTCCTTTTAGGCTTCTGAATGTATGTAGGGTATCTGTATATGTGTGTCCCTGTGCACGTGTATACATGGGTATGTGTTTTTTATTTGACTTTTTTTTTTGTTTGTTTTTTTTACAGTTTTGCAGTTTACAGTTTCTTTTGCAAAGCGGTATAGCAGTTTTTATGTTGTTAAGAAAACAACAAAATATGTTACAAAAAAAAAAAAAAAGAAGTACCAGAAATACTGCCAATCTCTGATCACCGTTTTGCATGAAGGCTCAACACACTGTGTACTTGCAGTGAACAAAGGACTTAAAATTCAGAAAGTCTGTCAGGTTCGAGACGGGCTTGATTATAAATGTCTCGGACTCGGGCTCGGTCAGGAAAATGCAGCCGTGCTCTAGTGTGCTCACCTGTGTGTGCGTTAGGGTGCCCCCCTAATATAATGGCAGGGGAAACACTGACTTGACAATCTCAGTTGAACTTTGAGGGAAAATTAATAGCTCAAAAACATAAAAATCACTCCCGCCTAGAATTTTGATGGGCTGATGTCCAGTTCCAGATTTATTTAGGTAATTTTATTATTGTGATTTTGATTTTTTTGATGTTCAGTTCAAAAGTTATCCAGTTTCTAATACAATATAAGATTGTTCATTTCTAACTGTGTAGATTTTTTTCCATGAGGGGTTGGCATAATGGCCCCAGAGTATTCTTATTATATCGACCTTTAAAAAAAATCCACTATCAGCCAACCTCTACATGTAACAACAGCCAACTCACATACACAGAACTTCCTTCACAAACAGAAAATGTTTGAGTATGCTGTCAATGCAAAACCAAAATATTCCCCAACAGCTTCACATTAGAAGTCTTTCAGTACAGAAAACTGATTATGTTTGGAGGCTGGCCTAAATCTACATTCGAAGGCATTTTTACCTTTTACAGAAGTGAAGAGCTGCTGACACAACGTAAGCTACATCATCTGTAATACTGCAGGTTATTTTGTTCCTTTCTCAAGTCTTTTGTGAGACCTGGAGCTTTTACACTCTACTTTCCAAACTCTTCAGACTTGTGCGGGAACGCTGACATTTTCATTTTATTCAAGTTTCACTGTGGGAAACAGGCTCTTAGAAAGTCTGTTCAGTCTGTCCCTCTGTCTGTCCTCTGGGACACAAAAGACAGCGTGGCTCTGCTGTATAATTGGGGCAAAAACAAAGGACATGGAGTTGAGATAGTGCCAGCAGCTGTCAAAATTGTGACTCAGATTTTGTTTTTTTATGCTTCAAACACAAAGCGGACACCTCGGGCAGACTGCAGCTCTACTGTGGACTTCCCGTCTGACAGCCGCAAACAGTCTGAGCAGCACCTTGGCTCAGTGCAATCACAGGCTAGGACGCTACCGTAACAGAGCCGAACATAAGCCTCTGCACACGTCAAGGTGTATTTAAACTACAAAGCTTTATAAGCGACTGCAGCATACCAACTGTTGGGTCTTCAGTAAGAACAAGGTGATGGGAGGTTGGATGTGAGCAACCTGTTACCTGCTCCTTATCCAACAGCTTGCTGTGGCTGATCCTGAATATTACATTAGTCCCTCACGGCGCTAGCTGTGGTGACAAACACAACATTTCCTGTGGCTACTTCACAATTAAACCCTCACCATGGTTTACAAGCTGAACCCATCCTGCCTTTTATCAACGGTTCAGGCTTGTGGTGGTAGTGTAATGGTGTGGCACACTTTGGGCCCCTTAGTACCAACTGAGCATTGTTTAAACATCACAGCCTACCAGAGTATTGTTGCTGACCATGTCCATCCCTTTTAGTGCTGCACGATTTGATAAAAATTGCGATATGAGTGGACAATATCGTGATCTGCGATTGCGATTACAATATAATACATAAATGGTATCATTAGTCTTCTTGCTTGATTCAGTGTTTCCCCTACATTATATTAGGGGGGCACTGACCTGACCTGACATATGTAAATGACCATCAACAGACTGGGCACAGTCAAACATGCTGCTCGCACAGCAGCGCAGCACGGCACTGTACAAACAGCGGAGCAAGCCTGTGTTGCGTTCAGGTGTTGTCATGTAAATGACAAATTCCAGCACGGGAACAGGCCACAGCACAACACAGCAGCATGTCAAGTGGGCCGAACCTGAGCAAAATTGCTCAGTTTTTCATTTGTTATTATATAGTTTGTTATGGAGTCCATGATTTCCCCATGACACTTAAAAATGTTTGTGTAACTGTGCTTTGCTGTTTTATGAGGCTCTGGCGGCTTTCAGTTGTCCCTTTGTCTTTAACGTTACACAGCTTGTCTTTCTCTCGCATGCATTCTCCTACTTTTCTCTGTGCTGTCTCAAGTGTTGATATAGATTGGTCGTGTTGCCGCGGGGTGTGGCGACTTTAACTTTTAAACTTTTACATTTTTACACAGTACGTCTTTCTGGTCAACGTCACCGTACCTGAATCCAAAGTATCGCCATGTAATAGACGGTGCGTTTTTTTCGCCACCAACTCAGCCTGTTCATGGTCGTGCTCATGCTCTTCTTCTGCGTCTGTGTTGGTCACTGCTGCACGCCAGGTGGACACCTGACCACACGTGCTGCACACACCAGGATAGCTTGTGGGCGTAATCACAACAAACTCCACACACTACAGGAGAGGTAGTCACGTTCACAGGCACACATGTTAACATTTATTTACATTAATTCGCCAATCGCAGCCTTTTGTGCGGTTATGTAATCGCACAGCCTGACATCGCGATTGCGATTGGGTTTAGATTAATCATGTAGCACTAGTCTCCTACCTGCTGAGTGAGGAGTCAGCAGTGAATGATGGTATAAAACAGTCAGTTAAACAGGTTTTTAAACGATTAAGGATCACTGCAACCACAAGAGATCCTTGAGCATACAGTCAAACGTGCACAAAAAATATTTGGCTGAGTGGTCCAAAAGTTTGTGAGATTAGCTGCAGACAGACAGACCCACACTCACACACAACCAATGATCCAGTCAAGGTTTACACCTGGCAGATAACCTGGAGATAATAACATCAAAGATGGCTTTTGATGTCATGAATTATAAATTGCTAAATGTAATGACTTCAGGGCACCCAATCACTAAAGGATCCACAACACAATATTAACGTAATCAGTGTTTCCCATACATTGACGAGACTACGGCGGCCTGCCATAGTCTAATTTGCCCCGCCATAGTCTCCAAAAATCGGCCAGATATAAATGTCTCCGGAAAATGAACGTCACTCTGTAGCGCACCGGCTGGAGCGTCTACTGAGAATTCTTTGGCTCCCCCCTCCCCCTAACCTTCCCCGGCCTCACCACAGACGTCGCTCTCCTAGCACTACCTAGCTTCAGTAAGCTCTGAAAACTTTTTTCTTTCTCATTTGGCTCATGGTAGTTACTTTCCATTCCAGGTCAAAACTGATCTCCACAACAGGCTGCAGGGAGAGCACCTAGCTGCCTGCCTGAGGGTTGCCATAAATGGGCCTGTCCCAGAGGCATTCAACTACAGATGGGGGCAGATAACAAATCAAAAATTTTGCTCAGGTTCGGCCAACTTGACATGCTGCTGTGTTGTGCTATGGCCTATTCAAGTGCTGGAATTTGTTATTTACGTGACAACGCCTGAACGCAACACAGGCTCTGCTCCATTGGTGCCGTGCTGTGGGTTCAGGCCAGGCTCAGTTATAATTGTCTCGCACTTGGGTCGGATTCGGTCAGGAAAATGCAGCCCGAGCTGCGCTCTAGTGTGCTCACCTGTGTGTGTGTGTGTGTGTGTGCGCGCGCATTGGGGCGAAACGCCGCCGTGTGCGATACAGAGAGCAGAGGAGAATTGTAAACGCACGACCATGTAGAGACAGAAATGACATGCCGTGGGTGTAAATAAGATTAATAACATAAGGCTATTTAGTTTGTTTAATAAAAGGACAAGGTATAGACATGTTCTATAGGCCTGGATATGAAGCGTCCATAGTGCCAAATAATATAACGGTAGTTTCTAAAGAGCTTACATGAAAAAAAAAAAAAATCAGCAGCGGCGGTCATATTTCAGCAGCAGCGGTGCGCCGCTGCTAGTTGCATACAGGGGAAACACTGGCCCTCCAGAGGCAGATCAGTACATTCGCTATTTTTCTTTTGATTACTGGAAAGGTTTAACCACTAATCCTTAGTCGTATTTTAAGTGTAACCCTTCACCATAACATACCACTAGTGTTTTTATCAGTGAAAATAGAACATTTTTCACACATAAAAAGCACAAAGATGTTGAAATCTAGGCATATTTTGCCATCATAACTTGGCTCTCAGAATTCACCAGTTTGATGCCTTTAAATCAAATATATGCAAATTCTTTTCCTAGGGGGAGCATGCCCCCGGACCCCCCTAGAGGGTTAAGTTAATGTCACTTGCATTTGTAATATTAATGACTTCTATAATTAAAAAAATATATACTTGTATGACGATACCATATTGCCACACAACAATATCATTATACTATGCTGTATCAATTTTTCCCTCCACCCCTAATTTTAATGTTTTCAAACACCAAAATATGAGGTAAAAACAGGCATTTTGGGGAAGTCATGTTCAAACATATTCATTCAAAGTGCTGAGTTTTGTTTTGTAGCAGATCTTTCTCTTTATCTGTTTTGTAATTGTCAGCTTTGAAATGCAAAGAGATCTCAATCTACCTGCATGAGGCAGCACTTTCTGCTCAGTGAGAAGCTATATTACGCTGCTGTCTACCTGGTGGGCTCCGACGCTGATTTGAGACGAGTTTTGAAGTGAAGGCCTAATTTATGTGTCAGTCAAACAGCACCTCTCCTTTAATCTTACTCACACTTCCCAGGCGCTGCTGAGCGCCTCAAACCACTTCCGCAACAGACTGTTCATCTGTCTCAAGTCTCAGAGGAAATAACTGCTTCATTCCCAGCATACCTCAAACCTCACGTCCACAACAAACCATGAGACTGACAAGTTCCTAGGTGTGGATGACTGAAAGCACATACTGCGCTGTGTGTAATTATAAGTGGATGGAGGATAAGCGCCTGTCTCATTCCCTGCGCTGACAGTGCAATGTCAATGAGGTTATAAAAAGTACTTTATAGTTTGTGTTTGACAGTATAATACAGAGTCTGAATTCATCATCAATCATTTATTGAACCACAGAATACATGTAATATGGTTCAGTACCACATTTGGTACTATATTTTCATCTATGAGTTGCCTGGAGTTCGTCATTTATAACACTGAGCTGCACAAACAGCAGAATGAATAAAGAACAATTCACCATCTAATTCATCCAGTTCCAACCTTCTATCAGAAATGCTGCACTCAACAGGATTTATATGCACACAAAGAAAAAAAAGCTCCTTTGCTTGCTCTGGCATAGAGAACTGTCCTATACCCACTAATTAATTCTCTGTGGATTTGTACTACTTGTCTGAATTAATTTCAGCTGTCTGTTATTGTCACTGGTGTGAAATGTTCTCTGCACACAGAGACACACGTCAAACCTGAGAATGAAAACCTCCAGCACTCGATCCAAAGAATGATACAATCGAAAACTCTTAATCCTTTCCACCCCAAACACACATGATCCAGCCCACAGCGATGATTACACCTACACAGGGCTCTGAGGAAAACATTCAGGTCCACTACCATCATGGTAAGTGCTGACTATCCCAGCTGATATTGGGCGAGAGGCGTCAGGGCTCCAGACTAACTTTTTTTAGTAGGAGCACTGTAGCCCCTAACTGAAAAGTTTTAGGAGCACAAAGAGAAAATTTTGGGGCACACCTTAAATCATCCTGTAATGCAATTATTCACATTTTTAGTCATTTTAACTGTATCAAAAACTATATGTAGTCTAGTGTACATTAACATTGGACTGTTTTAATTATTGAAGTATTCAGCATCACAGACCCTTATGGTCAGTGGGAGGTAAGCATTCTTAAAATAACATCTGTACAGATGTGAATCCCTGACTATATCTGACTGATCTTTAATGAAAGCTGTTGTCTTTTTTTTTTCTCTGAAAATATTAACCTTATAGTCAGACACAATTTATTCAGCCTATGTAGTTGAGGCAACAGGTCTGCTCTGCAGCAGCAAACTGATACGATGCTGATTTACATGAGAATTCATGTAAAATGGAGGTTGAACCATGAACATAAATTACAAATTGCCTGTAAAGCATTTTAATAAATGAATCTATCATTATTTAAACAACAGGAGACTGAGAACAAACTGATATATGACTCTGATAATATTTTAATGAATCAACAACATATTGGACATCATCATCATACTGTTGTGTCTCGTCAAGTATGTTAATTTTATTCATGTTCATGTTTAGTGTTTCATATTTTATGTCATACCTTAGTATACCTTCATGTTTAGTCTTTTGTTGTCATGAGCACTTTATGTTAAGTTAAAGTCACTCATGTCCAGTCTCGTCGTGCACTTCCTGTTTTATTTTGTACTCAGCTTTTCCCTCTCGTTTCAGACCCTGACTTCCTCCCTTTGTGTGATTTTCCCGCCATTGTGATTGTCTACCCCGCCCCTGATTGGTTTCACCTGTGTTCCCCTACCTCATGTATAAATAGTCCTTGTCTCCCTTTGTCTTGTTGGCAGTTCGTCTTGTTCGGTCTGTGTGATGCCAGGTTTTCATGTTATCAGGTTTGATTCTAAGTTGTGATATTTTTTGATCCTCATTGTGAGTGTTTTGTTTTGAACTTTGTATATCCTCCTTGAGAGCGCCTTTTGTTTAAAATGATTTTGCCAAGTAAAATACTTTTGTTAAACCTACTGCGAGTCGTGCATTTGAGTCCACCAGTTTCGTGTCTGTCGTTACAGAACAAACTGGCCGAGTATGGACTCAGCCAACCCGAAGAAACTCCAAACCGCCCTCTCTGCACAGGGCTCCAAGATCCATCAGCACGAGACACAGCTGAGCACAATCAGCCGTGGCGTGAAGGACCTCACAGAGCGTCAGGAGGAGTTTCAAGCCTCAGTCACCTCTCAAGTAAACCATCTGGCAGTGCAACTACACCAAGTCCTCACTCACCTAGGGACTGCACCTTCAGTGACACCACCTGCTGTGATTCCTGCTGCTGCACCGACCATGAATCATGCTGCTCCATTGTCTCTGTGTTTGGCCTTACCGGAAAAGTTTTCGGGGGACTCAGGTGACTGCAAGCTCGCAGCTTGCTGGCAAAACGGCCCAACATTCGCGGAAAATCTGGCAGTGTAAAAGGGGCTATAGAGACAGACAACCTTTCACACCTACGGCCAATTTAGAGTCACCAGTCAACCTGCATGTCTTTGGACTGTGGGAGGAAGCTGGAGTACCTGGAAAAAGCCCACGCTGACATGGAGAGAACATGCAAGCTCCACACAAAGGGGCTCCTCCAGGCTTCAAACCAGGAACCCTCTTACTGTGAGGCAACAATGCTGACCACTGCACCACCATGCTGCACTTTATTTATTATTTTAACTGCTGTGGGTGCAGGCTTGCAGTTGGTTTGTGCATGTGTTTAATTTGCTATAATCTTATTTATTATTATATCCACTTAGGTTGTGCCACATCATCTTGTTCACAATATCACCAGTTTAATTTCTAATATCATATGAAAAATTCATATTGTGATACTTGGGATATTTAGACTTGTTGACAGTGACGTCGTACTGTTACCCACAGCAACAACAAGCATGGCTGAAAGCGAAATTACTAGTGATGAGCTTAGTGACTTATCACTCAGAGGGAATTCATTTAGCGGCTCCTGTGCTGGCAACAGCACAGCTTCTCTCCCTCTCCTCTCTTGCTGTGCGCACAAGGGAGTTGATGTCGTCAAGTGATTTTGTCATAAACCTTTGGTAATGTAAACCTACACACAGCTTGACAAAAAACTACATATATGTGCGTATAGCGTGTGTGTTTAAATGTGTAATTTGTGGTAGATTTTATTCTGTTGTACTGTTAATACTGTATACAGAATCTGAATCTCAGTTATTGTTGTTGTTCACAAACTAAAGAAATAAGATTTTCATTTTGACTTTTATTTTTTACTTAATATTTGAAGGTAAACTTAGATGACTTATTTTGTTGCAATTCTATTTTCTTAAATTAATAATCTTTTTTTTTAATAAGTTGTCAAGATTATCCTTATCACAAAACTACCCTGAAACACTGTGATATTATTTTAAGGCCATATCACCCACCCCTATACCAAATGAAAACGAATGCATCAATTTAGTTCTGGTCTCAACAACAAACCTGCACCCACAGCTTAACTGTTATGGCCTTTATTACTGTGAAATTTAACAAGTTTGGTCAGGGGTCTGCAACCTTTATCATCAAAAGAGCCACTTTTGGCCCAAAAAACATATTACAGTATGACGGTAACACATCCTATTGAGTCTAAATTAGCCTATCAACATTACTAATAGGTCTAAATGAGCATTCATTTAGAATCTGGACCTAAAACTACTTCATGTAACAGTTGCCTTTTGTAAACAAGCAGAGGACTGTATGAGTTTTCCCCCCAGCATGAGTAAAAGCCAGAGAAACACTTTGTCAAGATAAAAGGGCTAAAGTGCACAGTTTATCTGCTGGTCATTGTGTACAATATTGCTTGCATAGTTTATTTTAGGAAACAATACAGTCTGAAAACATATTTAGGATACATGCATATTTAGGCAGTACAGGAGGAGATGCACATTAATAATCTTCCGGGCATGTAACATGCTCATGTTTAACCCAAACTATGTGCTATGCAACTGCAGTTGGTTTGGATCGAGGTCGGAACATGTTCTCACCACAAACGAACTGCACCAGAGTTTGTTTGTACCCTGACCGAGACCACCTCTTCAAGAAGGTCTGGGTCCAGTTGTTTTGGTGCACACCTGAGTGCGATGGCTGTGTTCAAATCTGTCCAAACGAACCGCACTTAAGGGGTAAACTCACTTGAATTTGATTGAACCAAACCAAACAGGATAGGTGTTGAAGCACCCTTGGACACAAAAACATGGGAAAATAGGGTCCAGGTTGAAAAATACTGCAGTTACCCTTTAAAAATAAAAAACTTATCCCCTGCCAGGTGACATCAGCTATAACCAGGTGAGGTTAATTCTGTGAAAACAGCCAAGTATAAAGATTTTGGCTGTTTTCTGGTTAATATTCTGCATGTGCTAAATCAGTTTGTGAGATGAATGAAATGACCAAAGTAGCACACGTACAATACTGTGGGCCTTTTCCACTGTCACTTTTGGCTGTGCCAACTAAAGCCATGCTGCACCTATCTGTGTTTCCATTATCAGTTAGGACATGCCGTGCCAAGTCTAATTAACTCAAGATAAGCCGTTATCACGTTAAGACACACCTTCAAGGAGGTAGCCCTGTTGTAATGGAAATGCAAATCCCTGCTGTGCTGGGCTAATGGCCCAAACAAAGCCAGCCCATGACTGCTGAAAAGGGGATTTAGCGTGTTGCAATCTGCAACCTCACCACTAGATACCACTAAATCTTACACACTGGACCTTTAAAGTACAGTCTGACAACTGATTCAGTGAAAGCTTATGAGGTCTTTCATGCAGAGAGGTGTGCATCACCATGTGGCTTCATGAAATTTATTTAAAATCACTTGTTGGGTACCAAACTCTACACTTTCAAGGGTGCCGACCAAAATACATTGGTACTCCTGAGCAGTAGCGGATCCTGATATGGGCCGAATGGGCATTTGCCCAGGACGGCACTTTATCACACCTGTGTGTGTGTGTGTGTGTGTGTGTGCGCGCGTGCACGTGTCTGTGATTGTGTTTGTGTGTGTGTGTATGCGCTTTGGGGCGGAACTCCGCCGTGTGCAATACAGAGAGCAGAGGAGAATTGTAAACGCGACCATGTAGAGACAGAAATGACATGCCGTGGTGTAAATAAGATTAATAACATATGGCTATTTAGTTTGTTTAATAAAAGGACAAGGTATAGACCTGTTCTATAGGAAAGGTAACCTTAAATGGTGAGCCCCCCTAATGTAATGGTAGGGGAAACACTGCTCGTGGTTCTCAGTTCAGAGGCCAAAAAATGAAACCTTGTAGTTGTTGCCTAAATCTGTGTTTTGTTTTTTTTAGGTTCGAACCGCCACTGCTCCTGAGAACTGATTCACAGTAAATCACTTAGTGCCAAATGACTGATTGAGGCCATGGAGGACAGAACAAACTGCAAACAAACTGCTAGAAACTGCGTTTTTCACTCACACGTCTCACGCAACAGATATGCTCTTATTTCTGTCTATACAGCTGTCTGCACTGGCTGCAGGCTCATGTCTCAACCACAATCTGAAGTCTGTTTCTTATTTTTCTTTTTTTCAACAATGCGCGTGTTAATGTGAGGTTGTTGGCAAATAAAAAGGCACTGAATAATTATTTTCTACATTTTGCAACCTAGGTGGAACTCTGCTTTATAATCCTTCAGACTCTCCCTTCACCTTTGCTGAGCAGCTGAAAGTTTGGGCTCCTCTTTTACCGCTGAGGACGCCTTCACACCTGCCCTGTTTCGGTTCAATTGAACTCAAGTTCGTTTGCCCCCTGAGTGCAGTTCGTTTGGGTAGATGTGAACACAGCAATCGCACTTGAGTACGAACCAAAACCACAGATTGAGAGCACCTCTTCAAGAACGTCTCGGTCCGGTTACAAACGAACTCTGGTGCGGTTTGTTTGTTGAGAAGTGTTCCGACCTCGACCCAAACCAACTGCAGTCGCATTACGCATTGTTTGGGTTAAGTCTCTGAGGATTACTAATGTGTGCCTCCTCCTGTACTGCCTCAATATGCACATTTGGCACATCCAATGCTAGTTGGAGCCGCACCTCGTTTTCAAACTGTATGATTTGCCTAAAATGAACAAATGAACAATACAAGCAATATAGTGCACGATGACCAGCGCTAAAATCAACCCGCATAGTTGTCCCTCCATTGTGACACTAGAAAGTGTCGCATTTGTCTTGCAGTTGTACTCCTTTTCAACGTTTTGTTTACTTCCTGGATTTTTCCTGCCAAATTCCAAGTACCAGTACAGGTTCAAATGTGAATGGTTCCCATCTCCACTTTCTGTACTTCAAAGAACATGGACATTGTGATGAGGTGCAAGCGCATAGTTTCCTAAATACTGTACATGAACACCTGAATGTTTTCCTCTTCTAAAAAACGCACAGAGCCAAGTGACAAACATTTCGGAGCTTATTAGACTGCTACCTGAGGGAAAATTAAGTGACTAAATGTTTTCCTTCTGAAATGTTTCTAGGTGTAGTTATCTTCAAAGCAAACCAACTGAAGACTCTGAAAGTCACTAAATCATATTGACATATACTGTAGGTATTGTGGGGTTTTATTATGTCAGTATCACTGAGCAGCTCAGCTATCAGCAACTAAAGCTTTAAAAGCGTCTCTGTCTTAAACTAATGCAGGCTGAAGTGTGTGACGGGAGACTTTACATGTGTCACATTACATCTGTTCCTCCTGTCAGACACACAGATGGAGACAGGATGAAGGAATGCTTGTCAGAAACACATTCCCCCCGGTGGTTCTTCTGGCTGGCGCTTTTTATCTTGACTCCTTTTCACTCTCCGTCCCCACACGATGAAAACATCAAAACCATTTCAGTAATTTGAAAACCAGGCCGATCTCTGGTGCATCATTTGTGAGAATGATGTGTTAGCAGCAGTGTGACATTTCAGACAAATTACTACGAAGAGTGAACAAACTCGATACTCCTGACTTCAAAGATGTCTGAGACTGTGTAGACTGTGGAGTGTTAATGATGTAAACTCTTGTTGTTTTTAAACCTGCCTCTTCTCAGGTGCATTCTGTTGTTTTCTCTTTTGGCTGCTGTCAGTGTCAGATTTCAGATTTCAGTCACTTTAAGCAGACTTTTGTGTTTTGATTGTTCTGATGAAATATTATCATCACCTGTCAGGTCTGTTTTATTTTTCTACAGTGAAAACATGTGCTGTAATCATTAACTCAAATTCAACGCATTGTGATTTATTTCCTTGTTTAGACAGGATGTTGGGGCGGGACATTTTGGACCTTTCTAAAATCTTGAGGTTGCATCTGAGAGGTTGGTGTGATGGAAAAAAATGTTTGTGCAATGAATTTATTTGCCTAGTAGCATGCGTGCGACAGACTGCTTGCGAGCCGCTGTGTGTGTGGTCTGTTTTTTTTTCTCTTTTTCCACTCGAAGTGCATCGTCTGTCAGCCAGGTGAGTTGGTTCATTAGCGTAATAAATGGAGGGAAAGCTCTTGTCATCGAGTGTCTTTGTCTCTGTGGGGGAGGCGGGACTATGGGCTACAGTACACACACACAGAGTGCGATCTTCGTGAGGGGGAGACGAGGCAGAGAAAAAAACAGAGAGTTGAGCGTAAGAGAAAGACAGGGAACTTGTTCCTAAACCAAATGCCACGGCCCCTGTGTGGGAGTATTTTGGATTTAAACCAAATGACAGAGGGGAGCCCAGTAATTTGGACGAGCCGGTGTGCCGGGTTTGTTCTAAAACCATCTCAACAAAAAGAGCGAATATGAGCAACTTAACTGCACACCTGAGAGTGAGAGACTGAGAGTCTATTTTTTTGTATTTATAAGGTCTTTGTTTATTTATTTTGGTATTTTCACGTGTTATTTCGGATATCTAAATTTTCTTTTTTTGCATTCCTAAATATTCTTGTTAAATAAATGTTTATTTCTCTTTAAAAGGGTGTACTTACATCATTATGCCTTTATTATCATTATATAAGTTTAAAAAATGGTCTAAAAACAGCAAAATTACAACAATAATAAAAATGGTCTTAAAAGATATATATTACGCAATAAAGTTAAAGTCCCACTGATTGTCACACACCTGAGTATGTGAAATGTGTTCTCCGCATTTGACCCATCCCCTGAGGGAGCGGTGAGCAGCAGCGGTGCCGCACTCTGGAATCATGTGGTGATCTAACCCCCCCCAATTCCAAACCCTGATGCTGAGTGCCAAGCAGGGAGGCAATCCGTCCCATTTTTATAGTCTTTGGTGTGACCCGGCCGGGGATCGAACCCACAACCTCCCACTCTCAGGGCGGACACTCTACCGCTAGGCCACTTATCGCTTATCGCAATAATTTCTGATGCACTTAATCGGCCAGCAAAATTTGTTATCGTGACAGGTACTACAAACTTTCTGGCCTGTGCTACAAAATTATCACCCTCTGTAGCACGAGTGCTATGGGCTAAAAAAGTGAACAAACAGCCTTGCTAAGGATGTCCCGACCCCTGATCCAGTCTCTGAGTGGACGTTCTTCCCTAATCCAGCCACATAATTATCCATTGATTAATATCAGTCGCACAATTTGATACCCCTATGGCTCCTCCTAAAACCAGCTCGGTGCCATAAACACTGATTCAGTGCTTCGGGGCCCGAGCACCCACAGAGAAGTCCAAGCACTCACATGCGCCAGCATACAGTTGTGGCCAATTGAAAGCAATGTTGGATTAAGTGCCAATGTGTAGGCTTTGTTCCGCTTTGTCCCACCCTCCTGACGAGCCAATTACACCACAGGACCAAAGCACCTTTAGAAGAAAAAGCTTGCGTGGTGACTCGTTAAAGGTTAAAGCACACGATTGCAAGGAGCAGCAGGTGTTATCGGCCCATTACTCAGCTATCATTTTTTCCTGCTCCAAACTATAATTATTATATCGGCCACCAAAAATCCACAATCGGTCAGCCTCTAACTTTAAACCACTCGACCTGGTCAGCAAAATACATTCACATACTTTTTACATCATTTTTACTAGCATGTGAGTGAAATACTGCACTATTGAGCCTGACACTGATACTGACAGGGACAGGGACAACTCTGGACATCTATTATAGCCCAGTGCATACTGCATTATTGAGACCGACAGCAATATTGATAATTTAAATGTAGATATCTGATTGCTTCAATTTTTGTTTGATAGCATTAAATAGGTAGTTTGATGATAAGAAATAGGTAACATGAGCTGCAGATGGTTACCTGCAGCTGCCAACTGTAGTGATTACTAAGCATCAATCTTTCAAACACTGTTATTGGCCAATATTTGCCTTGTTGACTGCCATCGGCCTATTGGCAAATAGGATGACATTCAGCGATGGCGTTCTTGGGAACAATAGAAAACATGTTTTGGACGAACAGAGATCTTCCCCAGGACGCCGCTGGGACAAAAGAACACAGCTGGTAGCCGTAACTAACAGCAGAGGTTTCACTGAGTTACATTATGATGCGTTCTAGCTTAATTCAGTGAAAATGAGTATTAGGTGAACGTAAATTATAACATTCTCATGATGTGCTCAATGTAATCTTGTAAAATCGTTTCTTTTTGGTAAGAAACTTGAATAAACACAGCTGTTTGAAGGAGAAATGTGTCGATGTTTATACAACAATATAAAAAAAGATATTAGAGGGGGAGTGATCATATATATAGTAAAAAGGCTTTTAAAGTAGTTCTTCATGTATATCATGTGAAAGACGGTTAAATTAAAGGTTATTTCATCAATGCGTATGATTGAGTATGTGCTTATTTAAAGGTATCATCATGAAGGACTGAATGACTTTAAAAACGGTTCAATAATTTTTTTATAACATAGATTCCCTGGAACAAAAGGGGGAATAAATAATAGCAAGAAAAATATCAGTATCAGCCAAATTGTTATTTTAAATATTGATATTGGCTCAGAACTTCACAATCAGTGCACCCTTAACAGACACTGTTTCCAAACTACCTCAATCTGTTTGTAGAGCAATTTCTCACAGTGCTGACTCCATAAGTCACTTTGTCACTGAGTCAGTATGCAGGAATACCAGCGTCCAAATGAAACGCCATCACTATTAATGTTAAGTTACACCATTGTACTGGGACAGCAGTCTTTACAACATGTCATACAATTTCAGTATAATGTGACCTTATATTTTACATTGATGATGAGCTTCTTTATAGCATCTGCTAAAAGCCTGAAATGTTGATGTAATGTTTTAATGAGCCTGCAGCTCAGTTCAGTCAGACTAACTGAGCTTATAGGGTTTCGCAGTAAATGCTTCCCATTCTGTCTCTGTTCTTCTTCTGTATTTAGCTCATTAGTAGTACAGTAAAGGCAGGTGTGTTGGGGGCTCTGAGCTGTAGACATTTGCTTATTAGGGAGATCTTTTAGAGCCAAACACTTTCCTGCACTGAGTCGCCTCATTAATATCCTGGACAGTGCTGCAGAGAGAAATAGGGGCTGCTTCAGTGACCGACTCTCAGTACATTTACATGCAGCTTGAGAAAATCAAATTATTGACTTAGTCTGACTGAAAAAACAGACTTTTAAATTAATGTAAACAGCTTAGTCCGACTGAAATTGGACTATCCGTGGCTCGACTAACACACCTAGATAATTTGATTGAAAATCAAACTATTGATGCATGTATCCACTTAGTCCAACTGGAGTCGGACTCGGCGTTCTGTGCATGCACCACTTTTTCTATTGCGGGGTTTCACCCAGAGGAAGAAGAGATGACATAGCAGCAGTTTAGTATATAGCAGTGCAGTAACTCCCAGAAAAACAAACAAACACCATGGTGACTGAGAAGCAGAAGACACACTCCTGGATGGAAGAGGAAACTACATTCATGCTCCGCCATCTTCATTCGTCATTAGCTTCCTCTTTAGGTCAACTGGAACTAGTTCAATACGCACTATATTAAAAAGGACACAGAGTCAAGGCAGAGTCAGACATACTTGGTCAGAAATTAGATTTTCTCTCTTCTGCGTGTATACTCAAACAAGACAAGAAGTCCAACTTGACTGATTAGCTGAGCTATGAGCCTAGCTCAACTACTGTGTGCATGCAAACGTACTGTCTGTCCCACTAAAAAACACACCAAACACTCAAGGCTCAGACAGATTTTACTGATTTAGTTTTGACCGCTTGCAGGAGCCCGACCAATATATTACTTTCACATAAGAGCTGGGCGATATCGACAAAAATTAATAACTCTGTATTTCCAGACTTAACGGTGATACATGATACATATCTCTGTATGTATCATACGAAATGGGCTATGTGTTCAGTAGCAAGTTGCAAGCTAATTCACGGCTGAAGTCCCCTGTTATCTTTGCTGCATGTGTTTTTCACATGGGCAGTTAAAAGAAGTTTACCTGTTGGAGTTGAGCTGTTTATAGAGATGCAGTTAGAGTCTGTTGTCTGCAACCCTTCATCGACATCTCACTGTGGCTGTTTCTGCTTTTACTTTTCCTCCCTGCTGTATTATTACACTTGTCTTAAATGAAGAAAAAACGCTAATAAAGTTCCACTAATTCGGTAATAAACATATTTTATTTCCTATAGATTCTTAAAAATGAAAGTCCCCTGTTTTTTTGTTATGTAAAAACTTTTATTGTGAAGCAGCAAAATAAGGAAATGTTGAGTTTTTAAGCAGCAACTTCACACAACTTTTAATACGACGGATAGCGAACGTTAAACAGTAAAATAAAGCAGATATCTAAAGTAAAAACAGGCTGACAGCTATACAGGGAGTGTAGTCTCATGTGCTTCACAGAGACATGGCTGAATGACAATGTACCTGACTGCTCTGTGACCCTAACGGACTTTTCTACTGTGTTCGCTGACAGGGATGCGAAGACGAGCGGCAAAAACAGAGGTGGGGGACTGATCCTGCTTGTGAACAATAAATGGTGTCATCCTGGACAAGTCACAGTGAAGGACAAGATCTGCTGTCAGGATAGTGAACTGTTGGCAGTCGGTCTTAAATCATATTATGTTCCTCTGGAGTTTTCACTCGTTATGGTTTACATTCCACCACGGGCAGCAGCGGCAGTGGCATGTGACATCATCCATGAAACTGTTAGGATTCAGACCCAGCATTCTTGTGCATTAACACTACTCTCTCCTCCCATCTCACTGGGTTTGTTCAGTATGTGGACTGTCCCACCAGGGAGACTAAAACAATAGATCTGTTTTATGGAAATGCCAAGGACTCCTACAGTGCCTCTGTCCTACCACCTCTTGGCAGATCAGATCATAATCTGGTCTCTTTCCAGCCTACATACAAACCCTGTGTATTAAAGTTGCCTGTTACCACCTGCTCAGTCAGGAAGTGGTCCTCGGAGATCAGTGAGTCTCTCAGGGACTGTTTTGAATGTACAGACTGGACTATACTACTGCAGCCACAGGACAACAACATGGACATGGTCATGGACACGGACAGGAGGGCGGACATTCTGACAGAATACATAATTTGGCAGGAAGTTCATCAAATCAAAGATGGAGGCACCGGAGACAGAAATCAGAAATGTGCCATTACCACAGAAGGAAAGGAGGACTTGGATATGACACATGTGATTTGCAAGCAGTGTCATATGAGTATAAAATACTCACACACGACACCGCCATCCAGAGATAGCGTTAGCCGCTGGCGGCCAAGCTAATGCTAGACCCACTCCGCTGAAAATTCAAGAGTGGACACACTTAGCTTGACACAACTACCATCCAACTGTGAGAGAGCTAAGAAAACAGTCCATCACCTACTCCATGAGCAAAGATCACACTGCTGTCTCACGTTCTCCAAACTAGAGCAGTACACCAAAGTCACACTGGAGCAAATGCTGCAGACCTCCTGCGAAATGCAGCACAAGAATGTAACAGACAATGCTAACATGAGTGTTGCCATTCAGTTAGTGGGATACCTGCATGTGAAGTGTCTGGTTAATCTGGCCTCTAAGCTCAAAGCTCTCTGCTGCTGCACTGACGTTATTAGTTATTTTATTTAACGAATTAATCAGGTTTCCATACTTTTCACAACCTTCCATACCTGTGCAGAGACTATGTGAGACACATTCCTACATATAGGGCTGCAAAGTAATGAGATTTGCATGGTACAAAAATTGTCTCTGAAAATACTGCGGTATTACTGTACAGAACTTAGATTATTATCAGTCAAACTGACCCTTTAAGGAATGAAAATGGAAGGATTATTTTTGGTTGAACAAATGATTAATGAAACCTGAAACCATTTTGTTTATGGAAGTTTGTATAAAAAGTCTACCCTTTGAAAATAATTAAAGGGTACAGATGACCCCGGTCCATGGCCAAGGGAGGGTCCATCAAAAGGTCTATAGTTGTATAGACATAATTTTCGTCAATTAATGTTTGATTTTACTTTTCTCTAATTAATTAATTATTGGAGGGCATTTTTTCAGCCCCAGACACACATTACTACCTCTGCTTTTCAAAATAAGAAAATAAAGTCTTAACACAGAGTAGATACAAAATACTTGTTGAAATACGATTAACTGGATAATACTTGCAGGAAATATAAGGCTTGAAACTCCAGGTTATGGTACAAATACATTCTTTCAATCATTTCTGTGTATTAAAAGCTGAATAAGATGCTGTTGCATGGTAGGCGGAAATGAGTTAGCAGCCAGAAAAGGGTAACAATTTCCTAAAAATCAGCTTGCACATCATATTACATAACACCCTGGGTGCACAGTGCTAATGAGAAGAGTGTGTTACACAACAGAGTGATGAGGAGCACGTCTGAAGGCACAACTGAAACTCTTAAAACTCTTGTGTCAGCATTTTACCATTTCAGCATTATCTGACTGTACTGATGAAGAAGGGAGGACAGCGGGATAATGCAGAGACGGTGAATGCACCGTGAGACGCTGAGAATGCAGAGCCCCTGTGGGCTGACTGCAGGTTAGGGATGCACCGAAATGAAAATTTGTGGCCGAAGCTGAAGCCGAATATTATTAAACGCTTGGCCGAATACCGAGTACCGAATACCAAATATCATTGTTTAGTTTTTCATTAGTTTTTGCAGATGAATCCCCTCCAGATTAGTGTTGTCAGGGTACCAATATTGGGACCCACTGTGCAATACCAATGAAAATATCATGGTTCTGAGTAGTATCACGATACCACAGCGAAAATGAGGCAGATGTGCCTTTTGTCATTTATAAAAAGATAAATCACTTTTCTATAATACATCAATGATATTTCAATGGAGTAAATTACTTACTGACTTATTCATACTTCAAAAACAGCATCAATAAGTGATTAACATAGGGGGGGATCAAAATAAAATAAATAAATAAAATAAGAATCAACCAGCCACCCTCCTCCCCTGACAAGTAAAGAACAGTCCCTTCATAAGTAATGAACAGTCCCTAAAGTGCGGTGAGGTTTGTGGGCCGTTACTGCCGGAAAGAGAGAAATGTGAAAGGCTCGTTTCTCCTCTGACACGCCACATACCTGTGTTCGGCTGGCTTGGCTGTTCAGGTACTTGTGGGCAGTCATGACGCCAAGAAGAGGATATTATGGGAGCCGACTTCTCCGTCGCCGGGTAAGCCGATGGCCGCTGTATTTGACAGGAATACATTAACGTTACTGTCTGTGTCTGTGACCCCCGTTCAACCCACAATCGGTGGGATTCGTCTTTCGTTTCTGCTGCTGGTTGAAATCTGTAGGCTGCTCGCACAGCGTGCTGAATGATTTAAGCCTACTTTGCTCGCTCAAAACTATTTTTAGTCGCAAATGCGAGTGCGGTGACGGGCGGATCGCCACACTACCGACATTTTATTCCACCCATCATGGCACGCTGTTTGATTGCGTTATCAAAACACGCCGCTATTATTCGGTCTTGCTTTTAACTTATTCCACCAAATACCGAATGTGTATTTTTTTGCAATATTCGGCCGAATATATTCGGTTTCCCGAAAATTCGGTGCATCCCTACTGCAGGTCCTCCATGTGCTGCAGTTTGTCAGGTGAAAGACATCTGCATGTCTGTCGTCTACAACACTTTTTCTGAATCAAAACATTTTGAAAATGGATCTTATATTGTGAAGGTTTTCCCTTAGTTTCCAGGCCCTCTCAGGATTTGGGAGATTCCCCCGGCTGCCCTGAAGACATGACTCAGATCTTTGTACTCCAGATTCAGCAGCTGATTTTACTATTTCAGTCCTAAGATGAGTCACTCTGGTTGAAAAGAAAAAAAAGTCTCAACATGAACCAAAACCAAACAGAAAATACTCTCTGACTCAAAAGAGAAAATATACACACACACTTGCATGTATGCTCACACCCATTGACTGCACACACACTGTGGAAGGTTTACAATGAGATGTTTATGTGTCACTACTGATTATTTAAAATAATAGATGGAATCAATAAGACCTCACTGGCAAAAAATAACCCTCATATCACAGCTGAATGAGGGAGCTTGAAACTGTCAAAAAGACTAGATACATTTTTTTTCCTTTGGGGACATACTGTAATTTATAGTTGAAAAAAGTTAATAAATCGCAATATATTTTATTGCAATACTCAGCATATCGCAATAATATTGTACCGTGACCTAAGTATTGTGATAATATTGTATTGTGGATCCTCTGGTGACTCCCACCCTAATTATTATCAAAGAATATTTGAGAATGCACAAAAAAAATTAAATGTCAGAATAGGAATTTAAGTTGGCCAACAAAGCAAGTGCCATTTGAAATTCATTTATTTAACAGACAGGCTTCAGTTAGCCTATTCAACCATTCATTTAAAGTTAAAATGAGAAAAATCAGCAAACTTCTGTCGTTGCCATTAACTTTAACGTTACAGAGGTTAGATGCAGCACTGAAGGACTGTGTATGAGCCACCATCCTCCTGGTCAGTTTAACATCCGCCTGGTTACCATGTGCACTTAATCTGACAGGTTTAATGACGGTGTCGGTCAGTCTGTCTGCTTTGTGTCACATTTTGCTGCAATAAAAATGATTAAAGTCAGATGAACAAACTGAAAACTTTATCTTATGAGGTAAAACTGACGTTGACAAAGTTTTCCCTTGGGGAAATAATTTGCAGTTGGAAAAAAGGTAATAAATCACAATATATTGCAATATATGCTATCACAATACTAAGCATATCACAATACATTCAATATCGCAATAATATTGTATCGAAACCTAAGTATGATAATATCGTATCATGGGTCCTCTGATGATTCCCACCCCTAATACATGCCCATCCCTCATCAGGAGTTCCAATAATTACTAGTTTTCATCTTGGAAACACTGTTCAGTTCAACATCCCAGTTGGGATTATGATATATCTGCCTTGGTGCTGATCAGCTGTTAATCGTTGTTCAGTTTTGAACTCAAAATGAAATACAAAAAAGGAAAATTATTAACAAACTACAGTCTGTAGTAGTGTTGTCACGATACTAAAATCTTTGTTTTTCAGTACCAATACCAATATGAATTTCGATACTCTTCGGTACTTTTCCTAAGGAAAAGTCCTTTTGGATACAAACCTTTAGAACAATAAATAGTAGGGGTGTAACGGTACCAAAAAAATCATGGTTCGGTAAGTACCTCAGTACGGACGTCACGGTTTGGTAACTCAAATGTTCCACCAAGTTTGTGTTGTCTCGTGTTGCCTCCCTTTGCGAGGCAGACTTTCTCTTGCCTTTTTTCACGTGCGCCAGCTGCAAATGTTGATACAGGTGTTGTCATACACACCACTTGCGCAATCTGTGCTCCAATAGGATCAAGAAAGGCGTTTGTGTGCATAAATGAGTAAAATAAATTAACTAAATTAATGAATTGAATCAATTTCAAAGTACCGGTATTTTCCAAATGCAGTATAGTACCGTTTGGAATACTCTAGTACCGCGGTACTATTTTAGTACCGGTATACCGTGCAACACTAGTCTGTAGTGCAACCTACACCACAATCAAGAGACTATGTGATATCTTTTCATTTGGATTCAGCCTTTAAAATTCATACATATTATTCCTATGGTCTAAGACAGTGATTTTCAAACTTTTTGTGCCCAAGGCACACCAAAGCTCAAGCCAAAATCTCAAGGCACACCTTTATCTATATCTGTACACAATAGCTTTTATAACGTGTTTTCACTCTTATCACGACATAAGACAACAACCAAAAAAAAGACAGGTAGCTTTCATGATCCTGTCTACTTTTTTTTCCTATTTACTTTCGGTGGTAGGTCGTCTTCACTGGTGCTTTGTTGTAATTTACTCCGTACAATAAAGCAATCCACTGTCCCACTCACAGCTTTCTCCTTTTAAATGCTATTACCCCTCACACTGGCTGCCAATCAGGGCTTTTGATGTGACACACACTTATAATTCCCACAAATGAACAGCAACAAATAGGTTCACTGTGAAGGTTTTCTAAATTAAATTCAATTAAATTAGATTTTTTAGCTAGAGTTTGCCTCTTTATTAGGATATGGATGCGCAGAACATACTGATACAGTCAATTAAAAATTCATTCATAACTTTTGTATAGACCCAGTTGAATATTGCAATAATAATATGTGGTTATTAAAAAATTCCATGGCACACCATTTGAGAACCACTGTTCTAGGTGATACCAAGAGCTCCCAGGGGAATATTCTGAGTATATGGGAACATGTTCTGTTTCAGCACTGCCAACACTACAGTACAATAACGCTCATTTGGATATTAAAAAGAAAGCATTCTGTGGGTTCACAAAATCAGGCTCCCATTTTTGGGGAGTTTTTCCTTATCCGCTGCGAGGGTCATAAGGACAGAGGGATGTCATATGCTGTGAAGCCCTGTGAGGCAAACTGTGATTTGTGATATTGGGCTTTATAAATAAAATTGATTGACTGATTGATTGATTTATTGTCTATGGAGCAGCTCCACAATTTACACCCTCTGACATCACAAGTTTGAGACTTCTCTGTAGCTCATGTTCACAAATATTGACTGAACTTTCCTCTGCCATGGAAATAACATGTTGGAAGTCTTAATTTATGGGATGTTCCCTTTTAAAATGTATGTGTCAAACACCAACAGAGGTAGTTAGTTGCAGGAGTGTTGTTGCAGTTTCTACATCTACCACCTGATGTTAGCAAAGAGCCACATGTTGTACACATTACTACACTTTTAGGTGTGGCCAGGCCAACAGTCTACATGTTTCATTTAAACTAACTCCACCCTTTGATCAGCAATACTTTAAACAGAGAGCAAGAACCCACAGGTGAAAACATCTGCAGATGCTGGCCACCCGTACTTGAACCAAGGATAAAATCAAAGTGTACACTAATATCGGTCAGTGTGGGGCGGTGAATATCGGCGCATGGCTCGTACCTTTGACTTCTCATCCAGTCTCAGAGCTTCTTAGGTCAGCTGTCACCTTAAACCTTCGCTGCTGTGTCTCTTACCTTGAGCGATGGCTATGGACTCGAAACTCTGCAGCTCCTTTAGTAAACACGTCCTCTCCGCCGACTGGAGGCGGTAGATAAAGTCTTTGGCTCTCTTCGGGGAGTTAAGCGGCTCCCTCGGCTCGTTTCTCCCGTGTGTTCCCATCCAGCAGCTCGGTGTGTGTCGCCCAGTCCCCGGCAGCCTCCCCGGTGGTGACTGGCTCAGTCCTGATGGTAACTTATGTACAGCCGACCGAAGAGCTGTCTGTAGGCAAAGCTTGAGCATTGTGGTAAAATAAATAACTAAACTACTAATCTATTAAACGTTAAACCCGCTGTTTTTAACGCTTCTTTGACCGCGGAGCTCCGTCGTCGTCTCCCCACCCCAACAGTGGCTGCCGCTCGGGCAGAAGTTGTTTCTTGGTCGGTCTTAACGTTAGCTAGACTCGAGCTCAGCGGGAGAGAAACCGACGACTTTTGGTGACCGTTTCTCTGAAACTCGGGTTAACTTTGAAACCGCCGAGCATTTCTTTTTCTCGTGTTGTCCGCCGAGCAAACTGTCACATGGTCTGTGAAGACTCGTCGGTATGGAGTTTGGCACATGAAGTTCAGACTAAAGCCGAATGAGAACCACACTGTCAAGTCAGTCGGAATCAATAAGCTAAGTTCCGGCGTCAGCTTTCAACATAAAACATGGTGCTTCCGGTCATAACTTTTCATTTAAAAAAATGAACGTGAGCTCAGGGAGCAAAAAAAGAAAAAAAAAATAGTGCGCTTACTGGAAGTGTTTTCACTCTTCTTTCAGTTATATAAAGTGGCGGTCCTAGTACATGTGGTGCGCCCCCCATACAAGTAAACATTGTTGCAGCTCAACAGTCAGTAGCTACTGCACATTTATTATCAAAATGCAAATAAACAACATAGCTATCAATAAAAAATAAGTTAAAAACATATGCTAATATGCTTTTAGTAACATGTAGCATGTGTCTTAATATTTATGTACATCAATTATCAATAAAAAAGAATTACAAATTAACTTGTTCAAAAAAATAAAGAATAAAATAATATATTAATTAATTTTCCGTAACTGCTCTGGAGGCCAACTCCAAGTCATTTGCACAAGTTACCATTCAGTGCGGCATATACTAAGGTGATGCACTGTTCCCCTTACTTTTCTGCATAGGCCTGAACCCCCTCAGCCAACTCAACACAAAGATTGGCTTCGGACAGGGGCGGACTGGCCATCTGGAGGTTCTGGAGAATCATAGAACGGCCGGTACTCCAGGACGGACAGCGGCTACCATGCAGAAGGCTTCTTCTCTGGGTCCACAAGTTCTTTGTTCTTCAAACAAAGACAGCCATTTGGCCCTTATCTTCACAGGATGCCTCATTCTGTGACCTAAGTGAGAGACCAGTCTCCAAACTTGATTGGACAGTACTTATACAGTGTCATGTGACTCTGTTATGTCATTAGGCAAACTGTAGGAAAAGTTCTGCTCTCTCACACAGTCTTTCTCTTTCTACTGAGCTGTTGACCAGCTCAAACGTCTCCTCCTCCTGGGTCCTTGACCAGCCCAGATGCCCTTCTTCCGGAGCTGCCAACCAGCTGACAAACTGGTGATGGCTAACCAACCAGACATCGTGTTGATTGACAAACAACAGAAGAAGGCAGTGGTGATAGATGTAGCAATTTTGAGCGACAGCAACATCAGGAAGAAGGAACACAAGAAGATGGAAAAATACCAAGGGCTGAAAGAGGGGCTAGAAAAGATGTGAGGATTAAAGGTAACAGCAGTACCAGTGGTAATCAGAGCACTCAGGGCTGTAACCGCCAAAGTGGGAGAGTGGCTCCAGTAGATTCCAGGTACAACATCTGAGGTCTCTGTCTAGAAGAGCGCAGTCCTAGAAACAGCTAAGATACTGCACAAACCCTCAAACTCCCAGAACTCTGGGGGGTGAGGGGGGATTTTATATATATATAATACACATTACATTTTTATACATATTGAATGAACACTGTTGGATGGAGCCTGAGAGCTAAGATTTTCATCACCCACGACTGCTTCTCTGTTATAACAGCACAACATGCACAATAAGCCCCTGTCACTTCATCCAGGGTCTCTGTATTTAACATTTCTTGTTGGAAAGTCACAGACCTCAGTTAGAGGTGTCCTAGTCGCTTTTAGTCATTGTCAGTCTTTTATATGAAGTATGTGCCAACCAAATCCAGTATTTGTTTTTGTTTATTATTTGTTTCCTTCATGTTTTAGCTGCGCATCATTACACTGGATGCGGTCTGTCTCCGATTTTACAATATCATTTATGAAGCGTGTCAGATTGTGTGATGATTGTGTGGTGAATCAAACACAGTGCTACGAAGTAAAGATAAATCGATAAATAAAAGTTCTTATGATCCATCTGTGCTGGCTCATGCTTTAAAATGCAGTGTAGTGCTGGCACTTTTCATGATCATTACTCAAAGAGGGAGCTTAGTTCAGATAAATAGGTCCCAGTGTGATGTGCGCATGTCTGTGGGAGCTTACAGTGTCAGCTGGCATGTTACTTGTCATTTCATGTTGTTTTCTGATGCTGGTTTGTAGGCGTGAATTGCAGCAGTAATCCCATAGTAAAAATTGAATCCTATATTTCTGACAATCAGAACATTGACTCTGGTGTCATCTAGGCCTAATGTTTTGTACTGACAACCACATATTTCACCATTTGGGACAAGTCATTTACAAGGGGCTTTGATTGCTCATGGTGTTCAGCAGTGCCCCACCTATCTGTAGAAGTCTAATCAATCATAATAACTGGACACACAGTGTAGGTGAGCAGCATTTTTAAGAGTTTTTTAAGGAAAATCCTTTACAAAATTTTAGCCAAAGTGTAACCAGCTATCTGTTACACAAAAAAGACTCATAATCTCATGTGATGCAAACCCACTTTTAATGTATCTGTTGTTCTATACCGGCAGCAGCTTGAAACACAGAAGGTGTCCCTAACTCATAGTACAGATACACACCTCGGTGACCACAATTGCAAACAGTTTTGACAAATCCTGGGGGATACAGTCATTTGACAGGCTGTGGGGGAAGGGACATTAAGTGGGTGCACTTTATATCATGAGAAACACTGGGGGTGGGGATGGGTCATCTACTCAGGTTATGTAGCTCCATGCCATCATTCAAAACTATACTGATCATTTTCATCAAAATCCAAAATAACAGCCTACATTGTCAAAGACACCAGCCATGAGGTATGTGTAATTGTTTTGTTGTTTTTTTTCATATTTTTTTATGTTTGGGGTGATTTTGTTTTGGAAAATTGTTATTAAGAATAACTTTATAAGTTCTTGTTGACAATAATGAATTGCATTTTCACAACTTTGATAATAAGGCGTTTAATGTCTGTATCCTAAAGGATAAAAAAAAAAAACAGCAATAATCAGTCACAGATATACTTTAGTTTTTGAGGCCTGTTCTCTACAGATATTCAAAAATATAAAGGTGTGAAACATTGATTAACATTTATGCTGTTACCCTTATTGTATTGCCACCTGATAGTTCATATTCAGAGGAAGGAACTAATGAGGAAGACAAGGATTGGTAACAGCAGCAATAAACTGGAATGGTATCTCTTATGAGGAGGCTGAGGAAGGAGCAAACCAGAGTGAATGAGGGAAGATGTTCAGGTTGAAAATAGTAGAACTGAAAATATTTCTGTAAAAGATGAAGTGGTTTCACTGTAGATATTGTGTGGTTTGTGTGTGTCTGCAATAATACCTGATGTGTTATCTCATGACGTGTGTTAGTAAATAAGAGAAGGGTAGGAACCACCTGATTATTTTTCTCTCCCTCCCTCACACACACACACACACACACACACACACACACACACACACACACAGGAGTTAGTGTAAAATTACAGAGAAAAACAGAGTTTGAGCAATAAATACCCTAAATAGGTGATGTATCTTGGGAGATACAAAATAGGGTCATATTTTGAAGGGAGAAAAAAACCCCAAAGAAAAACATGAAATTGTGTCATTTTAGCTTAGATACATTAGAAAATAGCAGTAGATTAATTTCCCAAAATACTTATTTGAGCCAGCCCATTTAAATGTTAAGCTTGGATGAAGGTTGCAGATTTAATCAGAAACTATTTTAAAACTGAACGGCTGTGAAGGAGGCTCAAATTAAGCAGAATATCAGCTCTGTGTTGCTTACTTATGAATTCAGAAGCTGTAACCCAAAACTGTATCTAAGAATGTATGAGAAATTACTTAACTCAAAAAAGGTGAAATAGCGCTATCTATTGGTCTAATGAGTCAACTACATCCCCACTGTATCTCTCAGCTTCATCAGATTTCTATGTGCTAAATATGCTCTTGACAAAGTCATTTAACCCTTGGAGGACCGCAGGTCTGTTTGAAACTGTCCAGCAGTAGCTATCCCTGACTGTATGTAGATAAACACTACATATCCCAGCACCCATCACTCTAAACCACAATACAGTCCAGTTTAACATCAAGTGGGCTGCACCAGTAAAACCATTGCTTAATGACTCATACATGATACATAACACCTTTCTTTTAGTGTTAAGACTTACAAGTACATCGTGATAATAACTTCAATAATACGGCTCAGTTTTTCCACATTCAGCCGCTCTACTCTAAACTGTATTGTAGTAATCTTTTGTTGGGAAAATAGTAAAACTGACAGACCACATTCCAATGTCAAACATGGCTGTCTGTACTGACCCCACAGCTCTCTTCTGGACCCGTTTCATCAATTACCCAAGAAAGTATCTGACCTGTAGAGTTTTTCTTTCTTTTGTTCTGAAGAAGTTCAGTAATAGAAAATTATGATTTCTTTTTTTTGTATATTACATATGATTTTGAGGAGCTGTGAATTGTAAGGGGATGTAAGGGGGGTGTAAGTCTGGAGTGGCAGAGAAGTATGTTAGAGTGATGCAGAACATGTATGAGAGCTGTAGGACAGTGGTGAGGTGTGCTGTAGGTGTGACAGAGGAGTTTAAGGTGGAAGTGGGACTGCATCAAGGATCAGCTCTGAGCCCCTTCTTGTTTGCTATGGTGATGGACAGGTTGACAGATGAGGTTAGACAGGAATGTCCATGGACTATGATGTTTGCAGATGACATTGTGATCTGTAGTGAGAGCAGGGAGCAGGTGGAGGAAAATCTAGAGAGGTGGAGGAATGCCCTGGAAAGGAGAAGAATGAAGGTTAATCATAGCAAGACAGAATACATGTGTGTGAATGAGAAGGACCCAAGTGGAACGGTGAGGTTACAGGGAGTAGAAATAAATAAGGTTGAGGATTATAAGTACTTAGAGTCAACAGTCCAGAGCAACGGAGAGTGTGGAAAAGAGGTGAAGAAACATGTGCAAGCAGGTTGGATCGGGTGGAGAAAAGTGTCAGGTGTGATGTGTGATAGAAGAGTACCAGCAAGATTAAAAGGAAAGGTGTGCAAGAAGGTGGTGAGACCAGTGATGTTGTTTGGTTTAGAGACAGTGGCACTGAGGAAAAGACAGGAGGCAGATCTGAAGGTAGCAGAGATGAAGATGTTGAGGTTCTCTTTGGGAGTGACGAGAATGGACAGGATCAGGAATGAGTACATCAGAGGGACAGAGGTTGGAACTGCCAGGCAAGAGTCCTAGAGGAAGATCAAAGAGGAGATTTATGGATGCAGTGAAAGAGGACATGAAGTCAGTTGGTGTGACAGAGGAGAATGCAGAGGATAGGGTTAGATGGAGGCAGATGATTGGCTGTGGCGACCCCTGAAGGGAACAGCTGAAAGAAGAAGACACATGATTTTGAGGAACATCAAAACTGTTGCAAGAAATCTTGGAGTCTGGTTTTACAGTGATTTCAGTTTTGAGCAGCATGTCACAAAGCTTGTGCAGTCATGTTTTATCATATTAGAATTATTAAAAAAAATACAATCCATTTTAATGTTTAGAGACACTGAGACAATTTTACACATCTTCATCTCTTCACACCTGGATCACTGCAACAGCCTCTTTTCTAGCCTGAATCAAAAATCTATTAATCAACTCCAAACTGTACACAATTCAGCAAACAGGCTTTTAACCAGAACCAAGAGATGTGATCACATCACTCCAGTTTTAGCCTCTTAACACTGGCTCCCAGTATGTTTAAGAATAGATTTTAAGATTTTTTTTTTTGGTCTCTCTCCCAAGTATATCTCCGACCTCTTAGTGCCGTACACACCAGGACGTACTTTGAGGTCTTCAGGCAGCAGAGGTCTTTTGTCTGTTCCAGAGGCCTGGCTGAAAAAGAGACAGAGCATTTGCTGTCAGGGCCAAGAGGTTCTGGAACAATCTGCCCGAAGGTCAGCCGAGTCAGTGATCTCTTTTAAATCCCTTCTTAAAACATACTTTTATCAAGTAGTCCAGTTCCTTATGTATTTTCATTCAAAATTCTTGGGGAGTCTATAACCTATACATTTTTGGAATCATTAGAACATGAAGAATATGAAAGCTAATGTTTCCATTTTTTTCAGACTCACCATGGTGGCCATATGGGATTTTAAAAATGGTGAACATTCAAAACACCTTTAAAAAAAAAAGTAAAGTTCCTATGCAGGTGTTTACTTAATGGCTTAATATGCATTTTATTTATTCAGATATTCACATAAACTAAGAACAATCACTTGGACATTAATTAATTGAAATTGGTGGTCTAAGGTCAAAGGTCAAGGTCACTTTGACCTCATAAAACATCTTTATAGCTGTAAGGCAAGAATTTGTTTGCTAACACTTTACGCAAATGTCTAATAGGATAAAATGATGAAGTGATGATATTTTATATCCAAAAGGTCAAAGGTCAACATCACTGTGTCACTATAATGCTCTACAAAAAGACTTTTCTGTCCATTATTCAGCATCATATCTCAGGAACAGATGGAGAGATATTTGGTCAGATACTCACCATTGCAGTGATGGGCTGAGGAGTTGGTAACTCAACTAGTCTTTAGCCATTTCCAATGGGAAATGTGAACATGAGTACAGATTATCCCCAATTCTCTCACCTCATAGTCACTGAAGTACTGGACCCATTTTCACCCAGCCGAATCAGGAGGAAATTAACTTTGATTGAAACACGTCTCTCTTTTAGCAACACTCTCGATAGATCGGGCAACAACTGACATGATCTCTCACTAGGCTGATATTAGGCATTAAGCTAGCAGATAAAAATGAGTGGCAAAATAAGGAACAAACAATAAATTTGTACTTTATCTTGTGTTGTATTGTTTTGAATCAAGACAGGAAGTATACACCATTTAATACCCTTGGCATAGCTTGTAATGTGGTATCTTTGGAAAGAGTAACAGAGAGAGGGACAGAGAAGGTGGACTATTGCACACAATGGTGTATACTTCCTGTCTTGATTCAAAACCTATGATACCTATGATACCTATGATATTTGTAAGTACCACGAGTTGACATGTGCATCACAAGACATGAGCCTATTCATCGGAGATTCCTCCTGGTGAAGGATCTTATGGTATGTGACCCCTTCGTTGCTGGTCAGTCATGTAGTGTGAAAACCACAATGACTTCAAGACTACCGATTACAAGACAGCAAGTTGTACAGTGATCGGAAGACTCTGAAAGTCGTGTAGCGTGGACTTATCTTAAACCAACTTTTGCAGACCTTCCAGTTTCGTCAGCAACAGAGAATGCACTGAATGCAGGTAATGCTTTTGCCTTTTCTGGACCTACAATATCAACTTCCTCGTTTTTGCCGAAGCTTTCAACATATTTGTCGCTCTTTGTGTGACCAGATGCTGAGGTGATGTGACCAGCTTAGGGAAATTTGGCTGTATTCCAGTGTTAACCTATCCAAAGAGTTAACTTAAATCAATCATTTACTTGTGGAGTGGTTTTACTGTAGTTTTGGGTACACTTGCTTCTGTCGTATTACAAATGATATCCACCACAGACTCAGTGAATTCATTGATGACATCGATGGAGGTCTCCTGGAACGTGCCCTATCCTCTGACTGGCTCCATCTCTCACGTCACTGGTGGATGTGTTGAAGTATGTTTACATATCTCAACCTCAACAAGACAGCCGCATGGTCGTTCCTCCTGTACACAGGCAGTGCTGCTCTGCAATCACCTCTGAATGGCGTATGGCCGTGATCCAGAGTGTTTATTCTCTTTGTGGTGCAGGATGAGCAGGAACAGAACAGCACCTCACATTCATATTGTCACACCAGTCCTTATTTACCATTAAGCACACCTCCTCTCTTTCTCTCACCAGAGAGTCTTCTGCTCTGTCAGATCAATAGAAAGAGTCACCTGGCTGAACGACGCTGTCTGTCTGTGCCAACGTTTGACAACTGATGACTGCTAAATAACTTACTGTACTCAACATTAGCTGGGTATGTCAACCAGTGGCTAACGCTAGCTACTGAGGTTAATTTTGCTGTTGTTTTTCTGAAGCCAGCTGCGTAGCTAGTTACCAAGTGTTGTAATAAGAGATACATTAATGAGAGACACAGCAATTATTTACATGATAAAAAACACATGGTTGGCAGGTGCAGCATCAGATTATATTTTAATGTATTGGAAATGGTCCCATTTGTTTCTTTGGCATGAAAAAATTGCAATTAACTCCTAAACTCAGAACCAGTTTGATTTATCATGAGGGATCAACCTGAAAACAGGTTACGCCATTTGAAAGTCCAAGATGGCCACTACAGAGACTTTGAAAAAAAAATGGAAACATTGGTTTTGGGGTTTGTCAGACTCTAAACTTTCCAAAAATGTATAGTTTATAAACTCCCCAAAGTTTTGGACCAAGGTTGAAATCAGGACATAGAGAACCTGACTAAAAGAGCCTCTCTTGATTTTTCTCGAGTTTTAAGTTCATTTAAACTGTCTTTTACGTCCTCTGTTATTATACACCAAAGTGTTTTAATCAGTTCTTTTAAAAGTTTTCATGTCTTGTCTGTTTTAATTGCTAACATGAAAAGCACTTTGCTACTCTGTTTTGAAAAGTTCTTTATAAATGCAGATTATCATTATTACATTATATTTATTTCAATGTTGCAAAACACTGGGTTTCACTGGGTGTCACTTAGGCCCTGTTTACACCTGGTATCAACATGCGGTTTGGGTGATCTGATCTCAAGTGGACAGCCGTAAATACAAGTGTAAGCGACCACCAAGATGCTCATCTGATCACTCAGAACACTTGCCAAGGTGATCTGAGACACATTTGACAACATATCTTTTTAATTTGTAACACTAATGTGTCCTGATGCATCCCCATCAAGGACTATGTCATCAGTGCAGGACGTGGTGGTTGTTTTGTTTTAACTTGTGGAAGGAGACGCTGAAATCTGCGGACAGTGATATCTCCAGCTGTACCCATACAACTGCAAATCTTACTAGCAAGCATGCTTCAGAACAGCTAGCAGAGTATGGATGTAATAACTGCGCGAAGCGGTAATGAAATCTGAACACAGCTGGAGATCCATGATAGGCACAGGTGTGAACAGCGACATGTCTTGGCTGTCCTCTTGTGTGCAGATCACCGAAAATCAAGATAATACCAGATCAAAACAGGCTCTTATTCACACAAAAGGCCTCATCACTGAGTCAGGATATGACTCATACTCAAGTTCTTCCTATTTAAATATAAAGACAGTGTAGAGGAACGATGTCATAAAAATCCAGTTTTGCTCGGTCAAAAAAAAGTATCAGTAATACTGTAGGTCAGTTTTTAATCGTGCAAATACATCATAGCATGGCAATTTCAATTCATCAAATTCATTTGAGATCCAGTCCAAACTCATATCAAAGATGATTTTATTTACATAAATCTCTTTTTAAAACAAAAGTTAAAATGAACAGCTTTCACCTTTTTAAAAGCTTTCAGAACAATCAAACTAATAATCAAAGTTCTTCAGAGCACAAACAGCTTTCTCATCAGATTTGACTCCTTCTCTGTCTCATCATCAACAACTTCATGACTCCTTGCAGCTTATTGCCTGTGAGCAGAAATTACAACAGTAATGCACACCAGTTTGAGGTCAAACCCTTAAAGACGTTCAGGCTGTGGAAGTCTAAACAACGTAATACTCACAGGAGTTGTGCTTGAAAGCGTTTAATACAAATTCACGATGAAGACCTCTGTGGTCACTGAAGGATCTGTACTGTGTAAAACTGGGAAAACACAGCTCCTAAATATTTTCTGGGTCTCTCTGTTGTTCCAGTAGTTTTAAGATTTTGGATCAGTGTTCAGTAGAGCTGCAACTAATAATTTTTTTTTTCCTACAAAGATTAATCTGCTGATTATTTTTCACAGTTACTCAGTCACTCGTTTGCTCTGTATCAAGTCAAATAATTGTGAAAAATGCTCATCTCAATTTCCCAGAGCCCAACATGATGGCCTCAGATTTTCTTGTTTAACCAACAGTCCAAAAACCAAAGACACTTCATTTACTCCCATAAATGACAAATAAACAGCAATTTCTCACATTTAAAAGCTGAAACCAGCAAATGTTCAACATTTTTGCTTGAAAAATGACAAAATTTATCAATTCTCAAAATAGCTAGTGATTAATTTTGTTCCAATTGACTCTTCGTTGCAGCTCTAGTGTTCAGTAGGATGTCTGCTGCTAGAAAACAGAGGAACTGCTTCTTGTAGCTCAAACTTAACGATAAATATCACAGAGTGTGACATGACAGTGTCTGCAAATTCCGAAATAACAGAAAATGTAATTTCACATTTTCCTGCAGTTTAAGATTTTTTTAAGCCTTGAATTTCATAAATGTATTAAAAATACTCTTCCAGTGCTGCAGAGGCCCTGAGAGCAGAAACACAGTCTGAGCCCTAACAAAGCTGCAGTCATCACCATTTGATGCCCGAGCTGGACTGAATAAGAAAGCTCTCGTCTGTACCAGTGATCTGACACTAAAAGGTGCATTAACTGAATATGATGAGTCTTCTGAGAACAAAAATGACATCTGCTCCTACAACATGACTAATAACTGACACAAAACAAATGGCGGTACCTTTTTCCTTTTCAAATGAATGCAGGTAGACAAAACAAGTGGCACCTTTTCATTATGTATTTTTGTGAGGAGCATAGAGACATAATCACTTTACCTGACATACTTTTTGGAATACCAGCGCGCTTATTACAAGCAACAATTTCTGGGCTGGAAACAAGAATTTAACCAAACTAAATACTGATTCACATGAGGAGAGATGTGGAAATTTGCATTACTGAAAGAAAAAAGTAACTGAAAACGAAGTTTTGTCTTATCCTAAGGGAGAAAGTGTGCACGTGTTTGTTTTATTATATGTACAATAACGTACACAAATGTAAGCAAGGTCACACAAGAGACCAGTAGTAAGTAATGACAGAGGTATATCAGTGATTACAGTAGCAAGTCACTTTTTAATCACACACACCTCTGTTTTTCTCTGGTTGGCGTAGAGTTGATAGAAAACTGCTTCACTCCTCTGCCTTCATTCATTCATTCTCTCTCTAGACACAAACACACTCTTTCAGTTCGGTAAGGAGAAAAGTGTTCAAGAGGTGTGAAACAACAAGCTGTGATCAACCTGCAGGTCAGACTCTGACAGCTGTCAAGGCTGGTTAAGTTAGAAATATTTTGATAGCAAGTATTGAGCATGCCACTGACACGTGACGAAGAAGAAAACACTGAGACTATCAGTCAGTCGCTATGGGAAAAACAGCTGGAGGAAGTAATGACAGCAGGTATCAAACGGAAGTGCACAAAAATGTGTTCTTGAACTAAACACCTTCGAGAAACTCCCAAAACCTGACCTGCATATTGAGACCTTTACTTGTTTAATCACTACCATAGAAATAAAATGAGAGTAGAACGGATATTCCCATTCAAATCAATGTAGCAGGATGGTCAGAGTGGCGATCATTTTTATGTGTACTACTGCCACTGCAACTGTTGTAGCAGGCTAACTTCCACAAAAACTGTATAAACAAACCCACTTGCAGCAAGTTTCAAACTCAGTGAGGGGAGGCTTTACAGCAATGACCAAACGAACAGTGGAGTGGCGTCTTGTGCACTATCTCTGTTGCATTGCAGCTAGATAGGAATCGCACATTGCTGGATCTAGCACTACCGACTGAGAAAAGTAACTCTGTAAAGTACTTTTGCGTTAACGATATCTCCCCGTAGTTTCAGCTGGGAGATGTGTTTGAGCAGAGACTTCACTACCTTCAGTGGTATCAAACAAATAAAGAAATCAACATATTAAAAAGAAAAATACAACTGTCCAAGTTTCTCTCTTTCACTGAACTAAAACTAGCTTAAAAGGAGCAGTGTGTAGGATTTATTGGCATCCAGCCATGATCAGGCTCATTCTAAGGCAACAAAAACCCAATGATTCTTCAGGTGATTATACAGTGATGAAAACATAATTATGCATATTATATTCAAATATATGCCAATATATCTCCCTAAATCCTACACACTGGACCTTTAATTGTGCTGCTAACTTAGCAGCTTATTTGAAAACTTAACAGTATGCCAAAATAGACTTGACTTGAGCATTGTCACCGTGACAACAATCGCCATTTTTAAGTCAAATGGCCGCGGCAACAGTTCATTGTCCGTTCTACTCATTCTATTTCTATGCACTGCAGTTTTTTCGTTAATAAACTAACACACTCCAGCATTTCCCCTTTAATACACTGCTGGGGAACATGAACCGCATCTTTAAGACATCTTCTAAGAACATTACATGTTGGCAGGCACACACACTGTAACACATATCCTTCCACACACACAAACACTCACTGGGGTGGCACAAGTGACAAAATCTAAACAAAGTTGTGACTCAAGTGTTGTTTATTTTCATTTTTCTGCAGCTTGCTCAACAAGGCAGACCTGAGCTGTGCAGAAAAAAATTAACTTCCTGATGTGTGTCAACGTTTGAGGCATCAGGAAACAAACCGTGTGGAGACAGCTGAGCCCACAGAGCAAGATTTGGATCAGGATCTCAAATAATTCTGGGATCAAATTAATCAAATAATCTATTAAACAAATTAAAATGACAGAATGACTTTTTGGTGTACATCATGCAGCCCCGGCACACACACACTCGACACACACACAGAATGAGAGCAGCAGTTACTATTTCCATGAGCCCTTATAGAGTAAAACCCAAAATCAAACAAAAAGAAACTAACAAGAGAAAAGAGAATGACATCCCTGACATTTTTCAAATTAAGATGCTGTTGTGTTTATTATTAATTTTTAACTTAAATATAATAAAGATTTAAGTAGATTTTCTCTACAGTTCTCTTCCAGTCAGTCCTCGGTAGAGTCTGTGTCATCGTTGATATAGTCTTCTTCTATTGGCATACTGCCATTTTGAGTCCCCCACTCATCTTCGTCGTACTCTATGCTGTCGTTGTCCTCCAGAAGCTCATTGTCGAGCTCTCCGGCTACACCTGCAGCCTGGACGCCAGCCACCACCCTGTCAATGGGCAGCTCTGCGGCTGGCTGTCCGTGCTGGTGTTCCCCTGGTGCTGGTGGGGCTGCAGCAGCATCGTCCTGCGGCACTGCGTACCCCCCATTGTTGTTAGAAAAGGCAGCTCGGTCTCGGTTCTCATCCTCGACGTAGACTCTCTGATGGCACATGGGGCACGTGTCCTGGATGTAGAGCCACTTCCTCAGGCACAGCGCATGGAAGTAGTGGTGGCAGGGCGTGATGCGGGCCGAGGTGGCGAACTCCTGGTAGCAGATGGCGCACACGTCCTCAATGTCCCTCAGCTGGTCCCCACGCACCTCTGGCAGAGAGTTGATCTTCTTGACGGCTGTGCGGCGGTTGATGAAGGTCTTCCAGCCATTCTTGGCCTGCAGATAAATGTTGAAGTAGGCGTGGAGGCACATCATGCAGGCACGGATCTTGCTGCCCGACTCGAACATCATGGTGTAGGCACCATTTCCGAACATGATGACGCCGAACAGGAACTCAATGATGTTGCCTGTGGAGCGCACATAGTACACGTAGTCGTCCAGCTTCTCCCACAGGACATTGGAAAAGCCATCCGCCATGAAGAGACCATAGACTGTCAGTGACACCACCACCTGGAGGGAAGAAACCAGTTAGATACAGTTTACTGAAAGCTGTACCAACCAGTAACATCTGAAAGAACATTAGGATGAGGTGAACAGATGATAAAGGGCAATGCATAACATTATTGTATGATCCACAGGAAAAAGCCTGAGCCTACTGTTTTCTGTGCAAGTCACACATTAGGGTGGAAAAATTGTTTAAAACAGATTAGTAGCCCCTCCTTTAGATAGCTACACCTGCAGAGAAAAACGAGCTATAACGTGAAGGAGCAAGTAAGCTAAGGTTAGCCAGCTAAGTGTAACCAAGTTACACTACTCTGCATTGACCTGGCGTTGGTTGCTTTGTGACGTTAGCTGAAAAAGTAATTTGCAGACGGCAAGCTAGCTAATGAGCCAGATCAGGCCTGGAGTCTGGATGAATTAGATGATGTTTATCACTCAAGACTAGGGATGGGAATTGATAGGATTTTACTGATATTAATGCCATTATCGATTCTGCTTATCAATCCGATTCTTTATCGATTCCCTTATCGATTCCTCCTGTGAATTTTCTGTGTAGAAAAAGTAGACCTTACAGGTTTTCGATGTCAACAACACAAATTTGATTGAGTTTCTATTCTAAACAAGAGATTGTTTTGAGATTGAGTGCTTGTGTAAGTAAACAAATATGAAATTGGTCCACCGCTATCATCTAAAATGGAACAAATGAAAGAATATTTGTAGAGCATTTGTTTTCATCTACGTCAAATAACGCTACACAACGACAAATTCTTCAGCATGTTGGTGGTAGGGCTGCACGATATTGGGAAAAATTGACATTGCAATTTTTTTTGCCCCCAGTGATATATATTGCGATTTATAATTTTTTTTTTAGGATGCATTATTTTCCACCAGATGACTTAGCTCTACTTGGTGAGTAACAACTTACATTGTTTACACGACGGCATGTCATTTCTGTCTCTCTGTATCGCGCATATATATATAATATAAATAATTTATTACACGGCTCTATTAAATGCTGTATTCTGATTGGTCAGTTGCGGCATTCAGCGGTCTGATATTACACAGTTGCTATGTAGCCCAGCGTTGCTAGGGACACTGTCCTGCAACACTGCAGCTGTCAAACAACTTCCGAGGGAAAAAACAAACAGAAGTGGCTGATTTTAACATTTCTTTTAACTTATTTGGAGAGTAGCTACAAGGATTTTGGGGAATGGGATGCCGCTGAAGAATAAGAATACGGACTTTCTCTGCCAAAAACAAAAGAACACGGATTTTAATACACACTCAGCAGTCATGCTTAATGACATTTTACGCGAGCTTTATGCCTCTGTTCAGTCCACTAAGCCTGGGTGAGTACAAAACTTTACCAAAAGTTGTTGAATCCGGTCGGTTTTAATGCACTTCGCGGAGGCAGACAACTTTATTTATTTAACTGATAATTAGCCGTGTAATAAGCGGGATAATGTATAATGAGCTTTATTCAGGGGGTTTTATTCAGGGGAATATATTCCCGTCGGGAGTTATTTTCCCAGTATTCACCGGCTCATTATACATTATCCCTTACATAATATATTATATTTATTAATATTGATTTTAGGCCATACCGCCCAGCCCTAGGTGATAGTCTAACCCGTGTAACTGTAGCAACAGAAGGTTTGCTGATTCGGACGGGACTTAGGGCGGTCGAGAGGGCAGTCCAGGATCAGACCTGGCGCTCGGTCTTGCTCTGGCTTAATTCAAGTTGCTACAGGGCTTTAAGTAAAGGTCTGTCTCCATTGGGCCGCCACTGTAAAATGTACAACAGAAGACAGCATGTGTACGTTATGGATGCTGGTAGTTTGTTGACATTAGCAGAATCAATTTTGTAGCGAATGTTAGCAACTGTAGCAGAGCTGAAGAAAGGCAAGACACTCGCATAACGTCACATCCCTTGGATTTTCCTGGAATATCTGTCCTGAATCCTTTACGTAGAAGTCAGTCCACAAGCTGTGAGGCAACCAAAAAAGTTGGGGATGGTCTCTGTTTTTTGTTTTTGTTACAATCTGTTCACCCAATGGCAAAAAAAACAATGAATAACTGTAAACAGTTACATATAGAACTTTAACAGTAGAAAAAAAGGTCAGAGCGAAGCAGTTAAAAGTCAGTCTTCCATCACAGAATATCATACACTAAACCTCACAGACTGATGAGACCTAACAGGAAGTATCCGAGTGTGCACTTCTTCAAAACAAACGCAACAGTACATTCTCATTCCTCACCTTGAGGCAGAGCTCGACGCAGAAGGCAGTGACAGCGAAGAGCCAGGTGTTGAGGGCGTAGTGGTGCCAGAGGGCGTAGCTGAGCACCACGGGGAGAACGAAGAGCACCAGTGACACCAGCAAGACGGGGAAATGGCGGCGAAAAGAGGAGATGTGGGAGGCGCTTAGGGACATCAGGACAGGGTCGGTCATGCCGTGGATGAAGTGCAAGATGGCCGTCAGCAGAAGGCACATGTTCCGGCTCAGGCGGACCTTCAAACCAAAGTGAGAAAGGTTCTTAGTCAACGATGTACAGTGCTAAAATATAACCTCTCAACAAGATGTTTTCCACATAATCCGTTCAAGATGCCTGCAAGTTTCATCAACTTAGGCTTAACAAAGTTCAAGACTTGTTTAATGCCAATTAGAAGTCCAAATAAGACTTAAGCCAAAGTGGCTTTGTGGTTACAATATCTAGGATCAAATGTAACGCCTGCCTGAATCTGAGTAATGTGTTGCATCTCTCACTCTCTGATTTCCTGTCATCTCTCAACTATCTATTCTATAATATAGGTTTAAATATGCAGTTTGTGAAGTACTGAGCAGGGTCAGACAGCAGGGATGCACTGAATGTGAAATCCTGGGCTGACAGCTATTCTTAAAATAACAATCGGGTCAGTTTTTTTTGTTGTTTTTACTTATTTTGTTTTTGTTATTATTTATGCCCCTTTTTGTGTTAGGGAAGCAAAGAAATCTACACTATAAAAAAAATACTCAACTGTTTTAAAGTCATTCAGTCCTTCATTACACTACACTACCAGCTCAGTGGCCTAGTGGTGTCCACCCTGAGACTGGGAGGTCATGGGTTCGATCCCTGGCCATACCAAAGACTATAAAAACGCCTCCCCACTCAGCATTGGGGGTTGGAATTGGGGGATTAGATCACCACATGATTCCCGAGAGCAGCGGTGCTGCTGCTCACCGCTCCCTCAGGGGATGGGTCAAAAGCGGAGAACAAATTTCACACACTCAGGTGTGTGACAATCAGTGGAACTTTAACTTTAACCTTGAATGAGCAAAGTCAATCATACACCTTGACAAAACAACCTCTAAAATAACCTCCTTTCACATAAAAACATCTTTAAAAGAAATAACGGCTTCAATAGTTTTTTTATTGTGTGCGTATATATATACGCACACAATAACACAATGTCATATATATGTGTGTGTATGTGTGTGTGTGTGTGTGTATATATATATATATATATACAGTACAGGCCAAAAGTTTGGACACAACTTCTCATTCAATGCGTTTTCTTTATTTTCATGACTATTTACATTGTAGATTCTCACTGAAGGCATCAAAACTATGAATGAACACATGTGGAGTTATGTACTTAACAAAAAAAGGTGAAATAACTGAAAACATGTTTTATATTCTAGTTTCTTCAAAATAGCCACCCTTTGCGCTGATTACTGCTTTGCACACTCTTGGCATTCTCTCCATGAGCTTCAAGAGGTAGTCACCTGAAATGGTTTTCCAACAGTCTTGAAGGAGTTCCCAGAGGTGTTTAGCACTTGTTGGCCCCTTTGCCTTCACTCTGCGGTCCAGCTCACCCCAAACCATCTCGATTGGGTTCAGGTCCGGTGACTGTGGAGGCCAGGTCATCTGCCGCAGCACTCCATCACTCTCCTTCTTGGTCAAATAGCCCTTACACAGCCTGGAGGTGTGTTTGGGGTCATTGTCCTGTTGAAAAATAAATGATCGTCCAATTAAACGCAAACCGGATGGGATGGCATGTCGCTGCAGGATGCTGTGGTAGCCATGCTGGTTCAGTGTGCCTTCAATTTTGAATAAATCCCCAACAGTGTCACCAGCAAAACACCCCCACACCATCACACCTCCTCCTCCATGCTTCACAGTGGGAACCAGGCATGTGGAATCCATCCGTTCACCTTTTCTGCGTCTCACAAAGACACGGCGGTTGGAACCAAAGATCTCAAATTTGGACTCATCAGACCAAAGCACAGATTTCCACTGGTCTAATGTCCATTCCTTGTGTTTCTTGGCCCAAACAAATCTCTTCTGCTTGTTGCCTCTCCTTAGCAGTGGTTTCCTAGCAGCTATTTGACCATGAAGGCCTGATTCGCGCAGTCTCCTCTTAACAGTTGTTCTAGAGATGGGTCTGCTGCTAGAACTCTGTGTGGCATTCATCTGGTCTCTGATCTGAGCTGCTGTTAACTTGCGATTTCTGAGGCTGGTGACTTGGATGAACTTATCCTCAGAAGCAGAGGTGACTCTTGGTCTTCCTTTCCTGGGTCGGTCCTCATGTGTGCCAGTTTCCTTGTAGCGCTTGATGGTTTTTGCGACTTCACTTGGGGACACATTTAAAGTTTTTACAATTTTCCGGACTGACTGACCTCCATTTCTTAAAGTAATGATGGCCACTCGTTTTTCTTTAGTTAGCTGATTGGTTCTTGCCATAATATGAATTTTAACAGTTGTCCAATAGGGCTGTCGGCTGTGTATTAACCTGACTTCTGCACAACACAACTGATGGTCCCAACCCCATTGATAAAGCAAGAAATTCCACTAATTAACCCTGATAAGGCACACCTGTGAAGTGGAAACCATTTCAGGTGACTACCTCTTGAAGCTCATGGAGAGAATGCCAAGAGTGTGCAAAGCAGTAATCAGAGCAAAGGGTGGCTATTTTGAAGAAACTAGAATATAAAACATGTTTTCAGTTATTTCACCTTTTTTTGTTAAGTACATAACTCCACATGTGTTCATTCATAGTTTTGATGCCTTCAGTGAGAATCTACAATGTAAATAGTCATGAAAATAAAGAAAACGCATTGAATGAGAAGGTGTGTCCAAACTTTTGGCCTGTACTGTATATATATATATATACACACACACACACACACACACATACACACACATATATATATTGATTCCCTCTCCAATATCTTTTTATATTGCTGTGGAAACATAAACAAATTACTTCTTTTTTTAAGTTTCTGACCAAAAACTACATTCTACAAGATTACATTGAACACATCATGAGAACATTCTCTGTGCATTCCAATACCCATACTACAATACTATATAGTATGCCAGAAAAAGATTTAGTATGTCCCAATACATATGAAAAGCAGTATGCAAAATATACCAGGATGTTCTCCTACATCCAGTCCAATTTTGCAGTGTACAAGCCAGCATGCTTTTCTGGCTATTCTCACCCACAATCCTCTGAACAGACTCACATTGACTGAGCCCCAAACAGATGACAGCTTAACAACTCGTTGAAATCTGTCAGAAGCTGCAATGATGGATGACAACGCAATCAAGTAACTGATAAGTAACCGATGACCAGTCAAATAGTAATAACAGGAATATTGATTGTTTAACTAAACAAAATAACTATAAATATTAAAAACAACAAAAGGACGTAAACTATAAAAATAACAATGTTATACATTTGTATGCTTTAATATGTGTTCCTGAATTTTGAAAATAAAAAATTACTTAAAAAAAAAGTCAGAGAACTGCAGATGTAATTTCACTGTCACAAATATAATATGTTAGAATCTACAATTTGTGCAGTTATAACTACAAACATTGCAAAGTAACAATGGCAGAGTTTTTTGGGTTGATCATCCCCTGCAAATTCGGTGAGTGGCGTTAGTTTTATCTCTAAGGTAATGGATATAAAAGCAAGAGGGTCAAAGTTCAGAGTGTAGGGGCATCGGTGGCTTAGTGGATTGAGCAGGCGCCCCATGTACAAGGCTGTTGCCGCAGTAACCTGGGTTCGACTCCAGCCTGTGGCCCTTTGCTGCATGTCAGTCTACCGTCTAGCATGCGATTCGGGACACACTCTATGATTTACCTTCGCCCAAAACTCATTTTAACGGAGTAGAGCTTGAACACGTTATAATGTAAATCAATACAACCTCAGTTAGCAGTTAGTGTCATTAGCTGCTGACAGCTATTGTTAACTAGCTCATTATCTGGGAAACAACAGGGTGTGTTCCTGACACGTCGATAGTAAGTTTACTGCATCACTTCATCCCGACAGCGTCCCGGGAAAGATCTCTGTACATCCCAAACACGTTCTCTACTTTGCCTGTTATGACAGGATGCCTTTAGGCCCTGATCACACAGAAAGTGTTTTAGCAGCAGGCAGCTTTTTGTAATTGTTTTAAACAAGAATGAAGCTTTTTGCTCGCTGTTTTTGCGCTGCAGGGCACCTTGTGTTTCTGTGCTCCAGACGTGTGCCGTTTTTGCCGGAGCGCTCTGAACTCCTCGAGTTGAAAAAATTTCAACTCAGTGCGGAAAAGTCCCCATGTCATCTCTTTTTTCCCATTGTCCAATCGGGTGATTTGAGAGGCGGGCCTTCTGTGGTGGTCACAACAAGTTTACAGTTGGTAAACAATGGAGGAGAAACTGGTGGTAGAGGTTGCTGGATACCCAGAGCTATACGACTTTACAAACCACAGTTTCTACCATCTCAACAGAAAACAGCAGGCGTGGAAGCATTTCAGTGCAGTACTTGAAACGGCCACCATGGAGGCGAAGCTCCTGGACCAACTGGTGGTACTCCTCCTGATCCACCCTTTTTTTAAGGGTCTCATGTACCCACACAGATCTCCGTTTCCCTGTGCCCAACAAACAATTTGCTGACAGCCTCTTACCCTCAACCAGAGCTACAGCAAGTACCCTCTGCCTGAACATTTTAGAAACTAGATACTAATTACTGGGAAATAAATAAAAAATAATACAATAAAACATAAATGGTAGTTTGATTACACAAGAGGGTTACGAGGTCATGGGGTGGTTACCTGGTAACACTAAAAAGGCGCAGCAAGTGTTTTTTTTTTTTACTAGTGGCATTTTTTTTTTTTTTTTTTTTTTAAAGTGCGGTAGTACGGTACGCCTCGCATTTTGCAACCTGCAAAATGCTTTCTGTGTGATAGGGACTTAGTCTGGAGCCCTGCTTTTTAGCTGACGCAAAATTGATGTGACACAACAGAAAAACATTGGCTGCTGCCATCAGTGAATATCATTTTTATTTGCTGACATGCAGTGATTAAATCGGTGCATCCCTATCACACAGGTGTGCAAAATAGGCTTGACCACCTCATTCAATCTGTATAGGTAAGAACATCATGAAACAAAATACCCTGGGCAACACACACTGGGGATAATTAACAAATTGAGAAAATAATAATCAACATGGCAACACTCCAGGAAGTTACTGTTGTATAATGTCTTCAAATCACGTATATCCAGTGGTGTAGTGGAGGGTAGCACCTCTTCTTTTGGCTGTTTACCATATACCAACCTATCAGCCGAAAATCCATTGGAATATATAGGAGAGTACACCCACTTCCTCCTAGTCAACCTACCCACCTACCTAGTCACCTCATCAACTCACCACCTCAACTACCACTACACCACTGGGTAAATCAGAGGCTTTAGGAAGCCCTTGCTTTGGAGAGCAGGACAGACAAAGTCCCACAAAAAGTCAAAATGAAAACAGCGGAGGAAAACAAGCATAATGAGTCATAAATGCTGTAATGACATACCAGGCGTTGCTCAGGATCCAGGCTACTGAGGCCAGTCTGTAGAGCCAGGATAAAGAACAAGACAGGAGCCACAAAGCCTAAACGCTTGTCCTCCTCCTCTGTGGAACCTGAGGGATCAAAACAAGACAACACACTAAACTCCAGCAGCATTCTCATACAGGGCTCGAAATTGTGACCAAAATTTAATCTGTGCGACCTCAAAATAGAATTTTGAAAAAGTTTGAAAAAGTTAGCAGGCTACATTGATAAAGTTCCCAGACTTCTCTCTACCTCGTGAGCTGACAGTGACCAATCAAACGTGAGCTTGACTTTAATGCTAATTTTAGATTGGTTATTAGCCTCAAATCACTCTGCGACCGCGGCACTTCTGTCACTCAGAACTAACTAGAAGCCAAATCTAATTTATGCCGGAGAGAAGAGAAAATGAAGAGAACGCTGAAAGACTTTTTTTAGAAGAAACACCACTGAACCACCACTGAACTAGCCTGGCGTGTCCAGACCCAATTCGCAAAACGCGAATGGGTCTCGACACGGAGCGTACATTTCCTCTATTCCCGAGGGGCGGTATCAACGGCTGTCACTCAAAGTGCCCCTTCACGCAACTGGAAAGACGGAAAACCAATCAGAGTAAACGAAACGTGTGACGTAGGCTAGCACAACGCCACTGTAAACAGACCAGCAAGCTGTTGCGGAGATGAGCTGTGATGATGTATGGGAAAGAGTGTTGCCGTCTTTGTGTGTCTTTCCTCCTCCTCACTGTGGACTCTGAGTTGCATGGCTGTGATTCCCAGCTTGGTCGTTTCAATAGTCACTGGGTTTTCACTGAGTCCCATCTTTTTCCCGATCAACGGAGCCAGTTGGTAAATTAACTTTTACCAAACCCCGTAGGAAGGACGGCAAACACATAATTTTTTTTTCAATAAAACCTTTCAGTGCAGCCGTTTGCTCTGCTTTTAAAGAAAATGTACATTCCAGTTCGTTCAACACATTTACCATCGCAGTTTCAAAATCAGTAGCTTGTTGTTTACGAAATGCATTCACTCCACTCCTTGCCCCTCCTATTCTGATGACGTGCCCACCGTAGTAAGGGTTCTCTTTCATTGACAGTGGTGTTTAGTGGTACAGTGGCATTTTTTCTAAAAATGTCTTTAACTGAAAAAGTTGTTAATGATAAGTGTACTATACACATACAATGTAATGTATACAGTAAAATGTCGACTTTTTGTTGCAATAAAAAAAAATTGATTTAACTGTTGGTGCTTCTTACATTAAGGTGGGTGCTCCCAAAATTTTACTGGTGCTCCTAATTTCAAAAAGTTAGGAGCAACAGCAAAATTTTGTGCTACCATGTAAAAAAGTTAATTTCAAGCCCTGTTATAGCCAGTATGCAGATTATTAACACAGTCACAGCCAGTCATACCTATGAAGGCCAGGATGCTGAGGCCGAGGTAGTGTGCGACAGAGGAGATAACAGCGCTCATCCCCAGGACAGTGAGTGTGGAGTCACAGCCAGAGATGATCAGGTTACTGGTCAGATCCCAGAACACGTCCCAGCTCAGCAGGTAACCCTGAAAAGAGAGCAGTCACTCAGCTACATCATTACTTAGAACTCCCTTTACTCTTAACATGCAGGCACTCAGACTGTGCATGCTTTGTGGGTGTGCCTACCTTTCTGAGGAATCCAAGGCACCACTGCAGCCAGGTTTAATTCTGCCTCCCAAGGAGACAGATACTGACAGAAGCTGCTCCTGCAGTGTGCAGGATTTTACAGACCTGCATTAAACAGGACTTATGCAATGTTCAACTAATTCTATTTAAGACCTTTTCAGACCTTTTTAATGCCACACAGAATGCAATGTAATATTTTTTTAACAGTTAAACTGGTCAAAGCATTATGGAAAACCAGAGGGGACAATCAGGCTGATCATAATTCAGTAACAAGATACTACCGATTTCCAACCAGATTTGTATCATCATAATGTGGGTAGTATGAGTAAATGAAGTATGTTCAACTTCCCTCCATCCTGCCAGCACCCTGATCTCTCTGCTCACCTTCCAGCTCAAATCAGACAGATTTCGTTGGCTCTACGGCTGTTGCTCAAGCTATGGATTGTTGTGTACCCCCTGCCATCAGGGGCACAGAGTACAGAAGACTGAGAGAGAGTGTTGCCCCTGTCTCTCTCTCAAACTGAGAACAAATGGAAAAACTAAGCACTCCACAAGGGATGTGAGGACTATAAAATTTCACCCAAGCCTCCCTCGGCATTTGGGTGAGTAGATAATGGCTGAATTTTCATTGTTGGGTGCACTATCCCTTTAAGTTGCACAGCTGAGAGCTGGTGTTCTTCCTCTGGACACTGAGATCAGGTGATTTAACAAAATTCAGGAGGAAAACAGAATATGTGAATTGACCTATGGCTAAACCCCGCCCTCAAACGGGATGAGCCAATCACAGTGCGTATAGCCATTCCCATACACTCGGACATTCTCTGCCTGGACGTCCATTGAAATGCATTACAGAAAGTCAGTTTTGTTCAGTTTTATGAGCTTATTCTGAGATTTGAAGTTTAAAAATGGTCAAACGGTGTGCGTGGGGTACATGCAACTCCGACACAAGGTATCCTGAGAGGCTGGGTGACGGGGTGTATTTTTTACCCTTTCCTAAACCACATCTCAACCGAGAAAAGTGTCTCCTTTGGATAAAGTTGTGCGGTAACGTTAGACCACATCAACTCAACGTGAATAAGATTAACAATGATGTGTACATCTGTTTTAAGGTAAGTCAACATCATGTTTGAGGCAACATATTGTCACTTTGCTGGAAAGAAATATAAAGTTATCTTTAACATCTCTAGCTAACGTTAGCCTAACGTTAGCTCCTAGCTGCACTGTTCATTATGTCACCTTGTTTGCTGGGAGTTCATTAGCCTATTTTGTTCTAGTTTTGTACTTTGGTGATCGTACATCATTGTTAGCTGTTGTCCAAAGGGCTCTAGTTAAACTAACGTTAACTTCTGGAGCTTAGCTTCATTAACTTTTCTGTAATCACAGAGATAACAAAGGTTGGCAAACGTTATGCTGAATGATTCAATGTAAATACTGTAGCACCAAACTAACGCAGAGACACTCTTGGTAAAGATGTTAAAAAGGCCGTTATCATTTTCTCATATTCTGAGCCAAAAACCTTGCAGATGCAGTTTATCACGCTTACACTGGGACCTGTACATTTTGGCTTGTAATTTAAGCTTTTCATCGACCTTCTCAACAATAAAAAAAATTAATATATCCCTCCAATGCGTAGTTTAGGCCCTTTTGGTTACTTCTCAATGACTATGTCTCTAGAAATCATCAATTGCCTCCTGGGAAATGCCATGTACTGTGACACCTACCATAGCGCCGGTCAATGAATGTTGATATTTTGTCTGAGTGAGTGGAGGGGGGCGTGGCTTAGCCATAGGTAAATTGTGTGATTTGGGGGAAGTGGATAGTGAGTCTAATTTTCTTTTATATTGTACAAACTATGATGACTTAAGAGTGTTAATGTTCTATGAAACAGCTGATCTAAACTCTGGTTTCTAAAGCCTGGAAGAGAAGGCAAAATAAAGTTTGTTTAATTAGTATTCATCTTGATTTCTCTTTTAGAGTGCTACACAGTAAATGCATTTGTGAGTGATCTATGAACCTGGTCTTACACAGTGACGATCTGATTATGTACAATGACTTTGCTGCTTTTTTTTTTACATTTTCTTTCCTTTAAATGCTGCCTGAAAATATTACTCTGATTTTAAGGTGTCTTGTAAGCCCCTGCAGGTTGGGCATAACCACTTTCATGACACAACAATAAAAAATTAATTAATTCATTCATTCATATAAATTAATTTTGTAGCAGGGTACAACACGACATTTGCTTTCTAAGGCTTGCTTGAACCGCTTCAGGAACTCAGTTGTTTCTCTGTCTGTTAACCTATTAAACCAGAGTGCGGCTTCAACATAGCCTCAGTGTAACTGGGTCGAACATGGTGTAATACAGTGTAATTTATTAGGAATGATTAATTTGTTGCACTATATCCACTTGCACTATATCAATTTCTGATGTGATTTGCAGCAGTTGTTGTATGGTTTTGTTGTTTGGTTCAACGTTATTTTGTATTTTTGTATTTATTTGTATTTATGTTACACAGTTGACTGTGGGACGCAAGACACATTTTCAGATTTTTTTGACAGTAAAGGCAAAATCAAATCAAATTAAAAAAAAATATTAAAATACAAAAAATATTTTAACTAATGTTATTGTCTAAAGCAGGCCAAAAAAATGTTCAAGACCATTGTAAATGAAATTCCCCCTGACACCTTTTTGGAGGAACTGAATTCAGTGCTTTCCAAGGCTTTACAGTGACCTGCAGATTTCCTAATCAAAAACACACTTACTCGTTCTAATCTCACCTGTGAATCGGAGCTTCCGTCGGTGGCACCACCTGTGGCGTCCCCGCTTTCCCTCCTCACCGCAAGCACCACGTAGACCAGGATCAGTGCCTGGGCGGTAACCCGGGTCAGCCAGAACACCCGCAAAACATCTGGGAATCTGATCCTCTTCCATGTGTCCTCTAGCAGCAGCTGAAGCCCATACATCCTGTACATGTGCCGTACGAGCAGGTAGACGTACCGGCACGAGTAGTAAAACCATTTGAGCCTCATGGCCAGGCACACAGCTGTGTTGAGAGCCAGCGCCAGACCCGAGAACACCGCTACCAGCTGCCTGACATCTGCAGGCAGCTCAATCATCAGCCCCCACAGAGGGATCATGATGTCCAGGACCACCAGAGCGGCAAAAACTGACTGGAGGTTGAGCAGGAACACGTAGCCGACACCAAAAACAAGCTGGACAGCGGCCATGCCCAGCCACAGCGTCGGCCCGTTTCTGGGCAGCAGTCTGAACCCCAATGCCGCTTTGTAGTAGGCGCTGTAGAAGTCTATGTGGGAGGTGGCGTAGTAGTTGATGAGGACTGCGGCCATGCCGAGGAGAACAGCAAAGAGGAGGGTGTAGAACTTAAACAAGGCTTTCTGAGAGAGCAGCAGCACCATGCTGGAGATGAGGACACCTGAGACACAACAGAGACGCAGTCAGAAAAGACAAACATTAAAGTGATAAAAGTGTTTTCTATCACACGGACTAGAAAGTAACCATAAAATGAACTATTGCTGACTGTAGCTTGTAAGTTTGTCTGATTAGCAACTCACTAAAGTCAATCTGTTTGATAAAACAACATTATGTGTTTTGGATTTTTAAGTGAAGAATGAGAACATGGTTCTGAGACAGAATGACTCAAGAGTGTGAAACACAAACAAGATTAGAAGGAAAACTATCATCAGCTCACAGCGCTATGATCCTGAAAAGTCAGAGGCAACATGTAGCAGGGCAAAGCAAGGCAAACAGAAAGAGAATTAGTCATCAAACAAATCCTGTTTAACATTTTTTAAGACATAACAGCCCAGATGTTTGGTTGCAGGTCACTGTCAGGGTGTGCGGAGCGAAACACATACAAAAACTTTTGCAGGTGCGCTTGTGACGGATGACCTGTCATGAGATTGAAAATGGAAGCAAACTAAACTATATGGATAAAATAAACACCTGAGTTCTTCATGTGAGAGGAATGCTGTCCACAATACACACAATAAGAGTGTGTCGCATATAATGCTGCACGATTAACCTATCGCAATTGCAATCGCAATGTCAGGCTGTGCGATTACATAACCGCATAAAAGGCTGCAATTTGCGATTTAATGTAAATAAATGTTAACGTGTGTGCCTGTGAACATGACTACCTCTCCTGTAGTGTGTGGAGTTTGCTGACATTACGCCCAGAAGCTATCCTGGTGTGTGCAGCACGTATGGTCAGGTGACCACCCAGCGTGCAGCAGTGACAAACATGGATGCTGAAGAAGAGCGTGAGCACGACCACGAACAGGCTCAGTTGGTGGCGAAAAAGACGCAATGTCTATTATATGGCGATACTTTGGATTCAGGCACGACGACAGTGTCAGAAATTAGCAAAGGCCACGGGCCATTTGGCCCGCAATTTATCCAAGAATGCCCCCAAAAGCCATGTTCGGGGGGCCAAAATTGCCCCCAAGTTTTTGAAACTATATGTATTTATATTTTTTAACAGTATTACAATCTGACATTAAAGTATAATTTTATTTTCATTAAATTAATTTACCGTCACGTCTACAACTCATTTTCCAGACATAATCAACGAGACTGCACTGATTACATGAGAGTAATCTGACAGAGAAGGGGAGGGGGCTTTGCTGTACCATAAGTATAAATTAACCATTTCTTGGGTGATCTGTGTCTACACAATGACAAATTAATGAAAAATTAAGGTAGAATGAATGTTAAATTTTAAATTAACTTACTTCCAGGATTGCATCTAAGGAATTTATAGTAATTTGGCCTTTTTAACAGTAAAAGTAACTGTAATGTGGTGAAACATTAGTACTGCTATCAGTAGATTAATGATTAAATCATCACATTTAAACTGGTTGAATTATAGGAAATCTGAGTGATATTTTGCAACCATAACTTTATGTAACCCATTATTTATTTCATTTATAGTGGTTTCTACTGAAGAGTGAAGACACTATCTTAGTTGGTTTTGCTTTTCATGTGCTTATTGTTAGAACATAATTACAATTTTTTGATGGCCCCCAAACATTTTGAAAATGCCCCCATTTTTTAGACCGTGGGGGCCAAAATTGCCCCCAAAATATTTTGTTAATTTCATACCCTGCATGACAACGTTGAACAGAAAGACATGCTGTGTTAAAGTTTAAAAGTTAAAGTCGCCACGCCCCGCGGCAACACGACCAATCTATATCAACACTTGAGACAGCACAGAGAAAAGTAGGAGAATGCATGTGAGAGAATGACAAGCTGTGTAATGTTAAAGACAAAGGGACAACTGAAAGCCGCCAGTCTGTTGATGGTCATTTACACACTGTCCATAACAATAACTATGTCTGGTCAGGTCAGTGCCCCCCTAATATAATGTAGGGGAAACACTGAAACAAGCAAGAAGACTAATGATACCATTTATGTATTATATTGTAATCGCAATCACAAATCGGAATATTGTCCACTCAAATCACAATCGCAGAAATTTATCTAATCGTTCAGCACTAGTCACATCTCACAGCATTGTTATCACTTTGGCAACACAGTTAAAGGTTATCAAGGTTCTTACAGCTTAAGGGGTCGAACACATGCTGCGTCTTTAACCGCCTGAAAAACATGAGGTCAGGTGCTGGGTGCTACTGTTATGCCTTTTTTTGAGCCAGCTTTCAAGAGAGCGTGGCAGCAGGTTGTGTCTGAGGTGGCTAAGCAACCTTAACAAGCACTGTTTCATAGCCTATTAAACTGAAATCCTGAGTGCAGAGCTGATCTTCTTCCAGGTGCTGTTTATAAGTGTGTGGGCATATTGTCTGTGGGACAGATGTAAAGCTGGGTCTGGGTAGCCCTGCACTAAAATGATCAACTTTTCCATATTTACCACAGACTGAAATTTATGGAAGGGAAAGATATCTGTCGGCTGTGATTGCCGTCTCTCTGGCGTTTGAGCGTTCCTGCCATGTGGCTGCATTGAAACCAATGAATCTAATTGCACAAAAAATGAAAGACTTTTTAAATGCCACTTGGAATTAAAATTAAAGAGCTCAAAAGTTCAAAAGGACTGTTTTCTTATACATAGTGTTTTTCTTCGGCGATGAACTTGAACGGTTGAACACAAATGACCTTGAGCTGTAAACAGTTGGTGTCTTAGCTGAGACCAACCTGACATATGGCTGCAGTAGTCAAAATAAAGATATATTTTACTTTTCCGCATTAAAATGTCTGAAAACGACTAGACCAATGTTACACATATTGCTGAGTTGTGTACTTACATTATCCCAAATGTTTCCAACAATGATCAAACCCAGAGAAATATGTCATTATAACCAAGGACATGGTCCGTGTCAGTTGGTCAGCGTCACCTGTCAGTGACGTCATATCCCCTTTGCTCATGCATCAGGGTTGTGGCTGTCTGCTGGAAGCTGTCAAAATTTGACTTTCTAAGCAGTTTTAAGCCACATTTTTATGATACAATTTTTAGATCTTGATTGTCTTAACAATATGTTTTAACCAGATGAAGAATTTTAGTCATCAGATGTCTGGATCTTAAAAACAAGTTGAACAAACTATAGTGGCAGCTCAGCTTCAGCCCCTGCTGTGCCATACAGTGTTGGGGAAACACTCATTTTTAACATGAAACTGCCTTAAGTGTTTTCACTAGTTTAAATCAGCTGGTCTGTTTATTTTGGAGAGTCAGAGACCTCTGTGGATAATTCAGCTCCAGGTAAAAACCCCCATGAATGTCTGGATCTCAAGTTACCAAAAAAAATAAATAAATAAAAAAAAATAAAAACCCCACACATTAGCAGGAGCTGGGCTAGCAGCCCCTACACGACAAGCCAAACAGAACACTGATTTTTTTTTTATACATGAAACAGCTTTATTCAGGGATTTTACTGGTTTAAATCACCTAGCCTGTTTATTTCGAGAGACGAGGAGACCTCTGTAGATAATCTGGCGCCCAGTAAAAACCTCCTGAACAATGAACACTGAAGGAATCCTACCCGGGAAAAACTGATCACAATGACGGCACTGCATTTTGTTATTATTTTGATTAAAAATATATATAAATTGTACGTTTATAAGCAGCAAAACAAAACTAATTTCATCTTAAAAAAAAAAAAGAAAAGAAAAAAGGAAGAAGAAATGCAGTATTAAAATATAACAGGTGTTATGTAGTTTTTGCATATAATCTCAAGTCAGTATACTGTCCTGGACTGTCTCTTTACTGACTGACTCATCCCTCACGGCTGGTTGCCACCTTGACATTAGGCCCCACAAGGTCAACCTCTAACTGAAATGCTTTAGCAAAGGACAATTTTAACCCTGGATCAGCTTTGATAAGAGTTGATTGACAAAATGGACTTTAACTGAACCTAGTTGTTTAAGAACTCTTAATTTGAATATATTCAGATATTACTGTTCAGTTTTTGATTTGGATAGCTTTTAAAGCACTTTTCCAGTCTTGTTTCAGTTTTATTTCAGGTAAAAATTAGTTGGTTTATGTGTTGGTACTTAACATGAAAGACTCGTGGGTTGAAGCAACATGAGCCTCTTGCCTTACCTACTTAAAAAGCACCTCATTTGGCCTGTTGGCTCTCCAAACCCAGAGCTCCTGGCTAACACCAACAGGACTTTGATGGGACCTGAGCTGTTCAAAGGTCTAAACTGTACAAATGAAGAGTTATGTAACCTAGTGGTTGTTTGTCTGTGTACAGTTCTAATGACTAATCACTCCACAGAAAGAGGCTTAACCATGTTGTTTGCGAGGAGCAAAAAGCAAGGCTGTGATTAATGTAGACAAGTGTTTCAAGGCACTGAGAGGCTTAACTTCTCACTGTCAAGTGCTACAACAAGAAGAAAACATTTGTTGAGAATCACATAATACAATAATATAAATGTAATTTTGTAAAAGGAAAAATGTAAAAGAAAACTCAAAGTGCATCAGACTGCAAAAATGCAAACAACTTGATATTGTGATTTCTGCCATTTTGTGAATACTCTACTAATATGAGATATCAAGATGACCATGAGGCTATCAGAGGTGAAATTATTAGTTCATTGACAGAATAGTTAATTCTAATTTTAGATAAATCAGTTAAACCATTTTAAAAGCACATATTCAAAAGATTTAATGGATCTCGCTTTGCAAATGTGAATATTTTCCAATTTTCTTCTGTGATAGTAAACTGAATATATTTGAGTTCTGGGCTTTTGGTCAGAAAAAAAACCAAAACACTTAAGTTAGTCAGCTTGGGCTTTGGTATTAAATTAATTACGCTGAGGACAAAGTTGCAATGACATGAGATTCTCACTGTTTGATAACTGCCTAAGAAAATATTGTGGCTTCACGGTATCACAGAATTATTATTATCATTATCATCAGTTACAATGATCCTTAAAAGAATAACAACGGAAGGTTTGCCTCTGGGTGAACAAACATTTTGATGAGACTCTCTGTCTAGTTGCATTTTTTTCAATACCATAGATAAGCAAATGTACACAGTATGTTAACTGTTAATTTTGATACCACAGTACACCTTGGAATCAGTATACTGCTGCAACCTAGTTGAGGACCTTTTTTATCCATCCATCCATTTTCATCCACTTATTTGGGGCTGGGCTGTGGGGGCAGCAGGCCAAGCAAAGTACCCCAGATGCCCCTTTCCCAAGCAACACTTTCCAGCACCTCCTGAGGGACCCCAAGGCATTCCCAGTCCAGATGAGATATGTAGTCCCTCCAGTGTGTTCTGCGTCTGCCCCGGGGCCTCCTAACAGTGGAACGTGCCCGAACACCTCTTACAAGAGGCGCCCACCACGAGGCATCGTGATCAGAGGCTTGAACCACCTCAACTGACCCCTTTCGACGCAAAGGAGCCGCGGCTCTACTCCAAGCTCCCTGGATGCAAGCTCCTCACCCTATCTCTAAGGCTGAGACCAGCCACCCCTCCGAGGAAACTCATTTTGGCCACTTGTATCCGCAAGCTCATTCTTTCCATCACTGACCAGAGTTCATGGCCATAGGTAAGGGTTGAGACATAGATGGACCAGTAAATTGAGAGCTTCGCCTTTCAGGTCAGCTCTCTCTTCACCATGATGGTCTGGCGCAGTGCCCGCATCACTGCAGAAGCCGCATCAAACTGCTGATTTGGGTTCATTTTACTGGTATCAACGTGAAAGTTTCGTTTTATTGTGAACAATACAGTTTAACAGTGTTTGCTCATTTTGTTTTTCTGTCCCTTACTGCTATAACTGTTACTGCTATTTTTTTGCTATGTATTGCTGTTTATGCTGTTCTTTTTTATTGTTTATATTCTTATCTCATTCTTGTCTATTTGGGAAACTGTGATCGTCATTTTTCATTTTGTTTATTAATCGAAAATGTAATGAAGGTAATCATTGGATGCAGCACAACACTGCAATGTTAATGTTTACATCTGTCATGCCTACACCAAGTCCTCTACAGAGTTCAGATGATGGATTGGATAAGGTAACAGCTCTCTGGGAAATGTTACAGTGGGTAAAGAAGCCTATTATGACAGGCAGAATGACAGGCTGCCTAAATGCCCCCCACAGTTACTTTAAGGACCTAAACAGTGGATTCTGGCGAGGATACGGAATTTGACACAACCCCTGTCATTAAAAGACATGACGTTAGCCGGTTAGCTATAGCTAGATACCGAGTTGCTTTCCTCAGATAAGACTGAATGAGGTTTGAGGTAAACCATTCAAGCACAGTATCAGACAAATCGGGCTCGTTTTGATGTTACTGCTGGTGGCTAAGTCGGCTTTAGTCAGTTTGACAGGTGACATGGCTTCACAGTGCTACGTCACGGCTAACGCAGTGTCAGCTACACGTTAACAGTAACTGACAATTTGCTGGGTGCTGTTGACTAAATTTGGACTTTAAAATACTCACCCATGACTCTGACCAGCACGTTCCCCATCGCCCCGGCCCATCCCGAACCAGGGTCGTAGTAAGAGTTAAAAATGGCGTCGATAATAAAGATACAGGGAACTCGCAGAGCCACATCAAGCACCGCTAAGGCCTGCTGGCCTAGCCGGGCTTGGGTGGACGCCATGCAGGCTTCAGAGGAGGGCTCACAGTCCTGTGGAGCCCCGGCTATTCATGCAACATTAAAATATGTTAAAGCTCCCTGGGAGCCGCCTCTCGTCTTCGGTTTCGCTTTGCCGGGGGTTTATTTGATAGCCGGGAACCTGTTACCGTCCGCCGCCATATCTGTCCATCTCAACCTCCTGTTGCTGCTTCTTCTTCTTCTTCTTCTTCTTCTTCTTCCTCCTCTGTTTAATGTCGGGTTGGTCCCCTCCAAAGTGTTACTGCCGCCAGTCATTCCATCTCAGTTCTCCTCGGAGTCCTGTCTCATCTAGTATCCTCAAAAATATCAGGATATCTTTAAATTTGGTATTTCCTCTTCCTTTGGCAGAGCGCAGAAGTTACCAGGCTGTTGGTTCCGACGTAACGTGACGTAATCAGAGGGAGTGGGAGTTACGTAACTGTTTCACAAACATTTACATTTTTTCTGAACTGTAACATAAATATAAAAACAAAAAAGAGTAACTACATATTTAGATATTTGGCAATAATAACAAAACAAACAAAAAAGGCTTTTTTCTTTGTTTTAGCATTTTGTACTTTAAATCTCTGTTGTTGAAAACTATTGTTCTTACAAATGTAAAATGGTAATATATTTTGGTAATTCATGATTTGGCTAAACGGTTTTTACAAACAGCAATAATTTATCACATCTTTAATTCACCATAGGCTACTACTACTTATCATATTACTGTAGACTGTTCAAAGCACATCCTAAGGACACATCCATTTTACAGAAGAGAGCAATCAACACAGTACACAATGTGAGGTACAGAAAACACATACATACTGTTTTTAAAGTCACATGCATTGAAATTTTTAGATCTGGTCAAATTTAAAACTGCAATAATCATGTTTACAGTGAGAAATAATTCACTTCCAGGCAACATTCAAAAAATGTTTTGTGACAGGGAGGGGGTATGGAGCTACATTAGGGTCAAAAGTTTTGTACTTGAAAAAATTAAATTTGAAACTGAAAATTTTGAAAAATACAACAATGTATTCAAAATAAAAATAAGTGTATGAAACGTTTTTTCAGGTTAAATAAAATTTTGATTCACTTTGGTAGTTCTTTTGAATGAATAATTTATTTTCACTTTTCACTTCCATATATATTTTAACATTTGAGGTCTTATTTTTTTCAGTTGCATGTTTTATCTTTTCAGATTCAGATCTTATTTTTTACAGTTTCAAATCTTATTTTTTCACTTTCAAATCTTTTTTTCACTTTCAGATCTTTTTTTTTTTTTCAGTTTCAAATCTGTTTTTTGAGTTTCAGACTTTTGACCCTGATGTGGCGTGGGAGGCGTGGCATCAACTGAGAGGGGTGTGGAATCATGAGTGACAGCGCCTTCAGGGAACGTAGGAACTAAAAAAATTCTGACTCAACACTTACATACACCATATTCATGTGACTGGCAGTGTAAAAATTGATGTCAGTGACAAACTTCCATTTATAAATCTGTTTTAGACAGTACTGAGCACCAATTGCTGTATAAGAGCGATAAATTATGCCAGATTTTGCAGATCAACAGCCACATTTTAAGTGCTGATATGTCCGATTTCCACATAGCACTGTGAACGCAGCGTAGTATCCGCTTTGCTTGCAATAATGGCGTCCGGTCGGTCGGGTCAATCTGCTGGAGCCCATAGGCCTACATCCAGCACATAGGTGAGAAATGTTAAGCCAGAGATACTGGATGAAGGGAGATACCCAACTGTAGGATCGAGAAGCAGGTGGAATGAAAATACATTCTTCCTATTATTGCAGCCTATTGTTGCACAAAGCTTGGGCATTTTCTATTTATTACTAGCAGTAAATAACTGTTTGTAAGCTAACTGTGATTTTACCGCCTGTTTATCAAGATCACGAGATCTCGCGAGAACTTGTTTTCTGAGACGGACAGGGCTCAAACAAAGTTAACTTTCTCTTGATCTGTGCGGATGAAAAATGCAGCTTTAGTGTCAGAATGTTGGTAAGATGTGTGGCTTGTGGAAAATGAACCCAATATTTACTTTAGTGACTACAGGGCGAAAGAATTGACCATAAATTGTGATCACGTTCATTTTCCTCATTGACAACAATACATTCAGAGCTGCTGCAAGTCTCCTACGGGGGCGTGGCGCTAACGTCACTGAATCAGGAAGTGAGCTGAGTTGGTATCTCGCTTCATCCAATATCTCTGGTTAAGCTTTGGGAAATCATAACAAATATTAAGGGGTCGTTTTTGTGACAACATACTTTTTTTTTTTGTGACGTCTTTTAAGTGGCGAATTTGTCAAAGCTGGAAAGTGTGATTGTCCACAGCTCCATCATCACGGCCCTGTTGATGCTTCCTCATCCAGTAAACGTGTCCCCTGGACAGTGACGGACTGGCCATCTGGCATTTGGGCAAATGCTAGAACGGCCGCATGGTCCTGCGGCCGCCGGCCACCAGGCAAAAATATAAAAATAAATAAATAAATCTTCTCTTGGCGGCCCAAAACATTTTTATCGGCCACAATATACATATAAGTAGTAGCCGAAATATAATTTTAAATAAATATGAGTGAAATGGGGCTACCGGTAATATGAAGTGTTTTTGGTCATCAAGCATTTTCTCATTAAGTGATGACATTTGACATCTGACAAGTGACAAATGAATGATGGGTCATGCACTCAACATCAACGACAACATCACAACAAGAAAAGAAAATGGACTGAGGCACGAAAAGACGGGTGGAGAAGGGTGGAGCGGAGAAAAAGAGAGAGAAAAAAAGGAAAGCTATGCTCGCAGAGAGTGAAAAGTATGCGAAAATATCAGATTTATTTACAAAAAGTGTTTACCCGGCAGCGACAGACCGAGCACCTCTGCAGCAAGTGCAGCTAGCAGTACGGCCTCTGCCTCAGAGATGAGCAAACTCCTTCGCAGCCTGCTAACTACTTAAAGGTAAGACATAATAATAATAAATAATAATAACTTAATTTGTATAGCACCTTTCAAAACGGAGTTACAACGTGCTTAACAATAAAAACAATTACACAATAAAAACAATTAGTACATAAAACAATAAAACAGCAAATAATTTAAAAACAATTACAATAATTAATTACCATCAAGAAAAGACCATATGATAAATGTGAGTAAGAAGAGATTTAAAAGAAGACACTGAGAGACACATATTTATTTTTATACTCTAGCTGTGCAGTGCTCTTGTCATGTTTTGGTGAAGCTATTGTAATATGCATTGTGGCTGCTGTAACATTTATTATGGCTTATAACACATAGGGTCCTTCTTGTTTCTGTTGTAACTAGTGCTTTTGATAGAGCTATTGAAATGTGCACTGTGGCTGTGCAGTGCTCTTTTCATGTTTTGGTGAAGCTATTGTAATATGCATTGTGGCTGGTGTAAGATTTATGTTTCTGTTGTTATAATTTGGTTGTGCTGTATTCTGTCCAAGAGGGGGCGCCTATGGTTAATGGTGGAAGTAGGCTAAACCTTTAGGATGAAGTTGTGTGGTGTTTGATTTCAGATTTTCGTGTTTTGGTAGACATAGAGCTAGTATTATTAACTGAGGTTATTAGTCTGGCCTTTGAACGTGCCTGAATTTATGGGGGTTCTGCTGCTGCCTTATTATCTTGTGTGCTGTGCATTGTTGTCTACTGTACCAGTGCAATTGTAGTGAGTTGATTGCGTGGTGTGTGTTCTGAATTTCTGCATTCTCATCATATGGTTAGCTTTCCACATGCTCCCATGCAAGCCACAAATCAATTTTATCATTCATAATGACTGTGTCTGTATATCTCCTCTTCTATTGTGCATCAAGGCAGTGAGTGAGTGTGTGAGTTTCTATGGTAGTTGTGGAACAGTCTGTGTCTCTGTGGTGCTCTGAAACATTCCGCCAATGGTAGTGTTTTTTATGTTAGTATGTGTAAAATCATCAATCATAGTACCTAGTAATATGTGGGAGGGGGGATATGAGACACCATGCCTGTTCTTTCACAAATAAGGAACTGATGATCGAAAATGATGTAAAAATGCATATTTTTTTGTAAAATAATATGAAAATTTTTCACCCCTGGCTGGCCAATGCACCGCCATGGGGCCTCTGTGTCAAAAATGCCAGGGCCTCTTTTTGGTCCCAGTCCGTCACTGCCCCTGGATGAAACCTTTGAGCTTGGGGAAAAGGAAACAATCCTAACACACCTCCCTACTCACCTGACCTGGCTCCAGGTGATTTTTGTGGCACCAGGTGAGTAGGGAGGTGTTTTAGGATTGTTTCCTTTTCCCCAAGCTCAAAGGTTTCATCCAGGGGACACGTCTGGATGTGGAAGCATCAACAGGGCCGTGATGATGGAGCTGTGAAAATGTATGTTGTCACAAAAACTGTACTGTCTAAAACAGATTTCTAAATGGAAGTTTGTCATTGGCATCAATTTTTACACTGCCAGTCACATGAATATGGTGTATGTAAGTGTTGAGTCAGAATTTTTTTTAGTTCCTACGTTTCCTGAAGGCACAGTCACTCATTATTCCACACCCCTCTCAGTTGATGCCATGCCCCCCACGCCACATCAGGGTCAAAAGTCTGAAACTCAAAAAACAGATTTGAAAGTGAAAAAAAGATTTGAAAGTGAAAAGATAAGATTTGAAACTGAAAAAAATAAGACCTCAAATGTTAAAATATATATGGAAGTGAAAAGTGAAAATAAATTATTCATTCAAAAGACTTACCAAAGTGAATCAAAATTATATTAAACCTGAAAAAACGTTTCATACACTTATTTTTATTTTGAATACATTGTTGTATTTTTCAAAATTCAAGATCAACACATGAATTTTCAGTTTCAAATTTTATTTTTTCAAGTACAAAACTTTTGACCGTAATGTAGCTCCATACTACTGTTGTTGCAATACCTGTTTGAAACAGTGAGATGCTAGAGTGCGCTATCCGTTTGAATGCAATATATGATTTCAAGGTTAGATGGGAGAAATTCCTACACACTGTGACTTTAAGGTATAAGCCAAGCATCTTATACCTTAATGGAACAGTTCACCCAAAAATGACAATTCCATCATTATCCACTCATCTCCACGCTGATAGGTGCCAGGTGAAGTTCTTTAATCCACAGAACACTCCTGGAGTTTCACAGGAAAATAGTGTTGCAGCTTGAGTCTATGGTGAAATGTAATAAGCATTAAAGAAAAAAAAAAAAACCTTAAAAGACCTCCTTTCTGCTTATGTGGTGAAATCAAAGTCTCCTAAAGTCTTGCATGAAAAAGATGTCATTTTAGCTGAAATGTCCACTAGATATCCTTAGCCGGGAGCCACTTTCATGACCATTTTGCATACTAGCACTACAGTGAACACAGGCTAAAAATATGGTGTAAATGACATCTTTTCAAGTCAACTTTGCATGTTTTTGCTTCTGGAAATTTGGATTACGCCAGACAAGCAGTATGGAGCCATTTATTTATTTCATTTTATTATTATTATTTTTTCTTTTCATTACATTTGAAAATTTGTCACCATTTACTTCAGTTGTTTGGGAGGGAGCTGCAAAACTCTTTTCGTGTGAAACTCAAGGAGTGTTTTGTGGACTGAAAAACTAAACCACCTTCTATTGGCATGAGGGGTGAGTAGATAATGACTGAATTTTCATTGTTGGTTGATCTATTCCTTTAAAGAATGCCATGCTTCAATGAAGACTACAACAAAGTACAACAAACAAAAAGAAGGCAGTGTAAAAAAAGAAAAAGAAAAAAAAGTGTATAAAATAAATATTTGTTCATTACTTGTAATCAAGGTAAAAGTTTGAAATAACCATAATGTTGATTTGAAGTCATATCAACCAGCCCTAACAAGTAATGTCAAATATCAGTTTGGTTTACAGCAAAAATGCCATAATTATTCAGTGACCATTTGCCATCGGTGAACAGAGCAGCCTCTGCATTTTATTTGGTTTTCAGATTGTATATGCAGGTGCACACCTGCATCTACCTCAGTGAGGACCCTGATGACTTGGTACAGAATTACACGGTGAGTGTGTACAAGAGATGCCTTTGCCACATTTTAAAAATTAAGTTTGTTGAAACATAATTAAAAAAAATAAGTAGCCTAAGTTATAAGAGCTTAATTTTTTAATTTCAAAGCCTTGACATAATGGTTGAAATAATATGTTAACGGCATAAGAAATGCTGTGTTATATTTCGTCCCTCCTAAACGCCAGAGGCAGTGCATAAGCCTGTCATATTGTTGGACAAGCTGACGGCCACGTCAACTGCCATACCATCTGGCCTGTTGGCGTTGCGCCCCCTCCAGATGTGGCTGAACAGCTTTCATCTGGACCCCAAACTCCACAGGCGCAAGCTGATCAGAGTTTCACAGGCGTGCATTCGCACCCTGGCTCCTTGGAGAAACAGGGAATTCCTGCTGGGAGGTGTGCCCCTGGGTGCTATCCCAGGAGACTGTCGAGACGGATGTTTCCCGCTCAGGATGGAGTGCAGTTTGGCGCAGCAGATTGGTTCAGGGACGGTGGTCTGTCCTGGATTGCACGCACCACATCAATGTGCTGGAGCTGCGGGCTGTCCATCTGGCTCTCCAGCACTTTTTACCACACCTGCAGGGGAGACATGTGCTTGTCCGGTCAGACAACAAAGCCATGGTCTCCCAGATCAACCATCAGGGGGGCACCAAGTTGACACATTTGTTACGGGTGTCTCAGCGCCTACTGACATGGGCTGATCCCCATCTGTCCAGCCTGCGGGCAGTGTGGCTGGCAAGGGATCAGAATCAGGTGGTGGACTGTCCCATGTGGATACCATTTGTTGTGCTTACAGGGTCAGTGGTCGCCCATTGCTATCTGGGGTCAGGTGTCACTCTACAAGGGGTGTTTCCATTCCACGTCCTGAGCTGCTCTGAGAGGAAGACATCTGTGCTGCTTCACCCCGGGACTTCTGCCCCTGGGCAGTAAGGTGGGTTTGGGGGATTCTTCATGACGTTGTTGTTGGTATATGTCATCCTGTGCTTATGCACCACCTCTGGCGGTCAGGAGGTACGAAATAGAATGAAAAGTTACAATTGTAACTACGGTTCTATGAGTCCTGGATGACCACCAGAGTGCTGGGTCACTCAGAATCCTTGCGCGTTCGCAGATTTTGGGAACAGATCACCTTCTGACACCGGAAGATATAGCCTCCCAGAGTTCATGCAGGGGTCACAGGTGACATTGTTGATATTCGTACTCGACATGCGCTGGCGCGGGCAGAGGTATCCAGTGCTTATGCACCGCCTCTGGCGGTCATCTGGGGCTGATAGAACCGTAGTTACAATCATAACTTTTCGTTTAAATGAGATTGAGTTGTTCACCAGGGCATGACTGAGGCCAGCACACCAAGTGCCACAGAGGGAACGACAGTGGGGATCTATGTCACCAGAGAGACTCCCAGCAGTGACCATTCTGATGTGGGGGTCATCACTGAGGGTGTGGTGGCACTTCCTGATCTTGAGAATGTGGCCCTTGCATCTGCCATGCTGTTTGGACTTTTTTATGCCTTAAATATGAGGTATCTGTCAAAGCTCCACTACACTTTTGAAGTCATTCAAAAGGTAATAATAGAGTTAGATGCAGCTGAACTATCAAGAAAGGCCCAAAGCTTGAAAACTAAAATACAGCAGTAAGGAGAGCTCACTGTTCTTGTTCTTGGCTCACTGCTCCTGGAAAAGTGTGTGTGTAAGAAACTAAGAAACTCTACATTCCTGGACTGAGTTGTGTGGCTGGTTTGGTTGCCATCAGTATTGATGTCTTACAGTTGTAACTACTGTCAAGTTCTTTGCATATTGTATTGTTAATTCCATTTGCTTTTTTTTTTTTTTTTTACCAGGGATCAACCAATATGTTTTTTTCACAGCTGATACAGATTATTAGTAACAAGGAGAGCAATACCTGATATTTGGAACTGACATAGTTTATGAGCAGTAAAAAAAATGTTGGTGTCAAAATTTAGAACAACACAAATTCCCAACACAAAACAAAGAATAAAGAAATGTTTTGAAAAATAAATCCAATCTTATTAGAAATATGGTACCATGAAGCGCATTTTAAAATGAATTAATTTAATTGGCAATCTGATAACACTACCGATACCAATTATTGTAAAAAATGCTGAATATCAACTGATATTATCAGCCAGGCTGAATTGGTTTATCCCTAGTTTTTACAGTTGCAATTGCTGTGCAGATCTTTGGTCATGATCAGATCATATTTGGTCATGTAATACATTGTTGACTAATCTTGACATTGTTGCATTGTACAAGGTGCACTTGTTCAGTCAGTGTCTTTCTTGTTCAGGGATATGTGTTAATGAACACACCTATAAATCAGTGAGAGGAAAGAGTTAGGACTGACAACAGTTGTTCTTGTTTGTTTGCAACAATAAGGTCAGTGTTCATTAAAGTTTTTGACGTCCACTGAGGTTAACCATTGTCTTTGTTCCTCTCTTGCTGTAAAGGAAATTTCCTATGTATTTTTATCTTGAAGTATACAGTGTCTACTTTTACCACTGTGCCTTTGTTAGGCAGGCCAACCTGATGTTTATTTGGGATGCTGATATTGGATTTTTTGCTGATATCTGATATGCTGATATTTTCCAACTCATTTGGCAGATGCCAGTACTCATATATGCACTTTATTCCTATCTAATTGTAGAGAACACCAAGTCTCTCCTGTTGTGACATTAACATTATGCCTTTGGGACATCTGCTGTCCATGCCAGGTTCTGCAATAAAGGTTTGGGTAATGTTAAGAATAATCAAGAAAGTAAATTGAAAGGTATTAGACAACAAGAAAATAATTGAAATTGCTGAAATTTTAATGGTTATTTATTGTATTTACATTTAAAATCAGTTCTGTATTTACATAAGATTATTCATAAATAAAATTATAGAAATTAATTACATTTAATTTAATCTTTACAATTATGAAAATACTTAATTGACATTGCAATATTACAATAACAAATACTGTTGAAGTTAAGTAATAAGAGAATAAAAGGAAATGAAAAACATTGGAATAAAGTGAACAAATTGTGTAGGAGTAAAATGAACAAAGAGCTGAAATTACTTTATTCAATCACATTTCAATTTGGTTATGTCAACACAATGTACTTGTGTTGATTGAATATAAATGGTTAGGGTTGATTTAACACAATTTTGTAAGATGCTGTTGAAGCAAATGATCTGCGTGCAACCAAAAAAATAACATGAAACATGAAAAAATAACATGTTGGATTTACTTAATTCAATAGTGGAATTAAGTAAATCCAACATGTTATTTTTTCAGTGTACTTCATGTAAAATGCTGCTTCAGAGGCTTTTCCAGTCTGACCAAAATACAGTTCTCTGAAAAATGAATACTTATTGTGGTCATTTTCAAAGATATTGAGCACTGTGAAAAATTTTGTCAACTTGTCATTTGTAGCTTTAGTACAAATTATCTATTGCTACAGCACTGCCAAAACTTTTGATTTGTAAGTGGTTTGTAAGGCAGGAGATAACACGACCTGTTTCAACAGCTTCCACTTTAGTTTGGTGTGGTGAAGCCAGCATAACTGCACAGATGTATGTAAAAATGCACATGTAATGACTGTCAGTGGTAGACTGACTGAATGTAGAAAAACATTGATAACAAAGACATTGTTAAAACTGCACTATTATACTCAGGCTGCTCGTCATCTGTTTTGTAAATGTCATGTTCATTAATTGTGAATGTTTCAGAATGTTTTTGCACTAATGTTTTGTGCTCTTTTTTAGATCCACTGTGATTTGTAAAGTGTAATGCACATGTAGTCTAATATTGAGTAGCAAACTGATTAAATGTGAAAAGATAGTGCAGATATTTTTCATCTCAGGCTGCTCATCACAATGACCTGTGACCACCAAATTCAAATCACTTTATTCTTCAGTCCAAGAGGATGCTTGTGTCAAATTTGAGGAAATCCCCTCAAGGTGTTCTTGAGATATCACGTTCACAAGAATGAGACAGACAAGGTCACAGTGACCCTGACGTTTGACCACCAACAACTTGTCAGTTCATTGTGGAGTCCTGGGGGACGTGTGCAAAATTGGAAGAAACTCCCTCAAGGTGTTCTTGAGATATCGTGCTCACAAGGATGGGATGTACAGACTGACAACTGGAAAACATAATGCCTCCGGCCGCTGTGGAGGCATAAAATCTAAGGCTGTAAAATACTGCGTTCATTTTGATTAATTAATTACGGAAAAAATAATGTGTTCAAAAATTAACGCTGATTAATCACGTTCCGTGGTGCCCTTTGACCCGGTGTGTCAGTGAAGGCCACACTGGCTTTGCCACACGATGGAGGCAGATGAGATGATGTTGCTCAGCCTAGTGAATGGAACATCTACATTTTAAAAGCGCCCAGATTGAACTGTTGATAGGAGCACCGTACTCTGCAGCATCTGTAATAAGGAATTTTTGTACCATCGGACAACTTTAAGCCTGAAATATCACCTCAACGCAAAGAATTTGTCAGCAAACCCGGAGGACCAATCTAAAATGGCTTCTGATGCTAGCGCTAGCAGCCAGCCTCATCAAGCCACACTCGACCAGGCTTTCAGATGCAATCTGAGTCAGTCTACCTGTGCCCAGCTTACTAACTCCGTTACAAAATGGACTACAGACCAGTTTGGGTGGTAGAAGACAGGGGGACAACTGTGTCCAAAATCTAGCAGCTTTACTACAACACATCTGCCATTTTCTAACCGCTTATCCTCTTGAGGGTCGCGGGGGGGTTGGAGCCTATCCCAGCTGACATTGGGCAAGAGGCGGGATACACCCTGGACAGGTTGCCAGACTATTGTAGGGTTGACACATAGAGACAGACAACCTACTGTGTTGTTTGTGATTAATTTCGATTAATTAATCACAGAGCATGTAATTATTGAGATTAATTCTCTTAATCGCCTGACAGCCCTAATAAAAACCTATAGTAACTTCATCTGCAGGTAAATGAAACACAGGACAATAACTAAAACCCATGAAAATGTATTTTTGTTTTCACTTTAGCAGAAGAAGACAGATCAGAAGCTATTTGACTTTGCAAAATTGGCAATGAGAGAGTTTTATCCATCATTCAGACAGGCACACACACTGACAGACACACACACATTCATGGAGGCCATATCAGTTGGTTTTCTGAAGGTTTAATCTGTTCATCAGCTCGAGATGAAGAAGACTTTGACGGTGTTGTTGTAGATTGTGTTGGCCAGCTCCAGCGGGTCTTCTTCCCTCGCTGCTGCCATCACCTCTAGAACTTGTCTGGAAGAGACAAACAGTGAAATCTTAACATCAGCTGTTAACATTTAATGGTTGATGGATGAAAAAACACTTTATTTATTTATCCTCTAACTTTCACCCTGACATTACTCACATGATGTGACAGGGCTCGTTCCTGTCCTTCAGACAGTGCCCAGCCTCCCATTTCTTCTTCGTGGGAAAAGTAGTTTTTACAAATCTGGAGCCAGCGTGAGTGTTCTTTATGCCACACCACGGAGCATCTGGGAAGCAGCAGGAAGATATCAAGGTTCAAGGTTCAAAGTTTCTTTATTAGTACCCGAAGGTAAATTTGTTGTGCAGACAGGAACTCAGCAATCCCAATATAAAATCACAGCCACGCAACAGACATCATGACAGTCAAATCGATCACACAATAGAAAAACAATACAATCATATCAAAATATATATAAACATAGAAAAGTGCTTCAACATCTCCATGGATCCAACTAAAGTTAATATGAACAAGATTGTTCACCTTGTGGCCTTACTATTCAGCATTACAATTGCTGTGGGTACAAAGCTATTTCTGTACCGTTTTGTCCTACCCTTAGGGACCACAAAACGACAGCCATAACGAAGGAGCTGGAACTCACCATGCAGAGGATGTGAGCAGTCATTAAGTATAGAGCTGGCTTTACGCTGCAGCTGTGTGCCATAAAGGGCTGACATAGTAGCTGACATTAATGCATGAATAAATGTTTAATAGTTTAATAGCCACAGTAACAACAGTACTGTGATGAACCAAACATCTATTTTTTTATGTAATAATAAGGCTATAAAACATGTTGAATTCCATCCATCCATTTTCATCCGCTTATCCAGGGCCGGGTGGCAGGGGCAGCAGGGCAAGCAAAGCACCCCAGACGTCCCTCTCTCCAGCAATGCTTTCCAGCTCCTGGGGGACCCCGAGGCGTTCCCAAACCAGACGGGTCTGCCCTGGAGCCTCCTACCAGTGGGACGTGCCCAGAACATCTCTAACGGAGCTGCCCAGGAGGTGCCGTGATCAGATGCCTGAACCTGCTCCTCCAAGAATCGCCATCTTATTGCAGCGGTGGTTTTTTTGGGTCTCTGTGAACCTGGGAGCTGTGTTGTCAGGGGCTAATAGCCTCTGGTAGGGTCACCCAAGACAAAGTGTCAGGGGAAGGGGCCAGACTAAAGTGCAACACACACTGCCGCCGGTGCAGCGCTGTGGCCGTCAAGTGCCGCCCCCCCAACACACATTGGCAGCGGCGCGCAGCGGCAACGTCAACACTAAAGTGTATTTCCCACCCCAGCCCGCTAGGTGGCTGTACCTACACTAGTTGCCAACGGTTGCCAACTGCTAGTAACAGAAGGAGAAGAGGAAAAACTTTGAGGCAACTACAACTTGGATTTCACGGGTGAGTTTCTTATCAAAATCGTCTTATTAAAAATTCGAAGCAACCGGAGTTGATACTACGGTGGCCGAGATGTATATAAAAGGCTTTTCTCGCAGCGCAGGCCGCGCTGGAAATAGAGCAGTGGGCTGAAGCAGAGCGGCCGGCGCCGGTGTGGGTTTGTTCATAGAATATAATGAAGGCGGGCATTTTGACGCGCGGCGTATGGCGGCAGTGTGTGTTGCACTTAAGAGTGACTCAAGGATACCTTGATGAAACGGCGTAATGAACTTTGAGGACCTTGCCCGGTATGGGGACACACACCCCCTTGGAGCCAGACCTGGGAGGGGAGCTCGCCAGCGAGCTTCTGGTGGCCAGGCCTTGGGCCATGGGGCCCAATCTGGCTCAGCCCGAAATCTGGGCTCAGTGCATTATGTGCTGGGTGGCAGGCAGGGGCGGGGCCCTGCGCGTGCTGGCCTCTAGTGTTGCAGACTGTTGAATTCCACAACTGTTATATAACTTAGATGACGTGTTGAAAAGAATTAAATTCAAGTCTGGAGTAATTTATCTGGAAAATCAGAAACATTTGCCAACATTGTGCTGATGCATATGCTTTTCTTTATTCACTTAATGGCGTAATTTTGTCAAAAACCTTGTTCATTATAATAACCTGACTGACACTCACCTGTTTCTATCATGAGTCTTTCAGTTGGGATAGACTTCATGGCCTCAATATTGGCCTCGGTTTTCAAGGAACTGAAAAACAGAAATGACAAGAAACAGTTGAAGTTGCAGCACTGACGAAGCGACCACAAGGAACTTTAATTTTGTGGCAGCCCCTGTGGACAGTAGTCACAGGGTTTCCAAACTGGTTTTGTTGTCTGTTGGTCTGGAATGGTGGTCTGCAGCTTGGCAGACATCTGAGTGTCACACCATCCAACTCCAGATGACAAAGTCAGCTCATATACTGCGTCACTTTCGAAATGTTGATACGATAAATATGGAACACATGTAAACGTATTGTACAATGCAAACAATTTCCTCAGACAACGGAGCTGCAAGATCTTGATCTGGCTAGCATGTTTGTTTGTTTTGGAAGTGAGTGTAAGAGGGTAAACTCATTTTTAAGACTTTTTTTCTTTTTTGTACACAGCTGTTGAGGGAGTGTATCTGTTTGTGGCTATATATACTGAGGCAGGATCAACAAAGAGAAAAAGAAAAGAACTGACAGAAAAACATAAAAAAGGCTCAAATTTGATGTGGTTCATGTCAGAGTTCTGCACTGGGTCATATATATACAGTACAGGCCAAAAGTTTGGACACACCTTCTCATTCAATGCGTTTTCTTTATTTTCATGACTATTTACATTGTAGATTCTCACTGAAGGCATCAAAACTATGAATGAACATATGTGGAGTTATGTACTTAACAAAAAAAGGTGAAATAACTGAAAACTTGTTTTATATTCTAGTTTCTTCAAAATAGCCACCCTTTGCTCTGATTACTGCTTTGCACACTCTTGGCATTCTCTCCATGAGCTTCAAGAGGTAGTCACCTGAAATGGTTTTCCAACAGTCTTGAAGGAGTTCCCAGAGGTGTTTAGCACTTGTTGGCCCCTTTGCCTTCACTCTGCGGTCCAGTTCACCCCAAACCATCTGGATTGGGTTCAGGTCCGGTGACTGTGGAGGCCAGGTCATCTGCCGCAGCACTCCATCACTCTCCTTCTTGGTCAAATAGCCCTTACACAGCCTGGAGGTGTGTTTGGGGTCATTGTCCTGTTGAAAAATAAATGATGGTCCAACTAAACGCAAACCGGATGGGATGGCATGTCGCTGCAGGATGCTGTGGTAGCCATGCTGGTTCAGTGTGCCTTCAATTTTGAATAAATCCCCAACAGTGTCACCAGCAAAACACCCCCACACCATCACACCTCCTCCTCCATGCTTCACAGTGGGAACCAGGCATGTGGAATCCATCCGTTCACCTTTTCTGCGTCTCACAAAGACACAGCGCTTGGAACCAAAGATCTCAAATTTGGACTCATCAGACCAAAGCACAGATTTCCACTGGTCTAATGTCCATTCCTTGTGTTTCTTGGCCCAAACAAATCTCTTCTGCTTGTTGCCTCTCCTTAGCAGTGGTTTCCTAGCAGCTATTTGACCATGAAGGCCTGATTGGCGCAGTCTCCTCTTAACAGTTGTTCTACAGATGGGTCTGCTGCTAGAACTCTGTGTGGCATTCATCTGGTCTCTGATCTGAGCTGCTGTTAACTTGCGATTTCTGAGGCTGGTGACTCGGATGAACTTATCCTCAGAAGCAGAGGTGACTCTTGGTCTTCCTTTCCTGGGTCGGTCCTCATGTGTGCCAGTTTCGTTGTAGCGCTCGATGGTTTTTGCGACTCTACTTGGGGACACATTTAAAGTTTTTGCAATTTTCCGGACTGACTGACCTTCATTTCTTAAAGTAATGATGGCCACTGGTTTTTCTTTAGTTAGCTGATTGGTTCTTGCCATAATATGAATTTTAACAGTTGTCCAATAGGGCTGTCGGCTGTGTATTAACCTGACTTCTGCACAACACAACTGATGGTCCCAACCCCATTGATAAAGCAAGAAATTCCACTAATTAACCCTGATAAGGCACACCTGTGAAGTGGAAACCATTTCAGGTGACTACCTCTTGAAGCTCATGGAGAGAATGCCAAGAGTGTGCAAAGCAGTAATCAGAGCAAAGGGTGGCTATTTTGAAGAAACTAGAATATAAAACATGTTTTCAGTTATTTCACCTTTTTTTGTTAAGTACATAACTCCACATGTGTTCATTCATAGTTTTGATGCCTTCAGTGAGAATCTACAATGTAAATAGTCATGAAAATAAAGAAAATGCATTGAATGAGAAGGTGTGTCCAAACTTTTGGCCTGTACTGTATATGTATATATATATATATATATATATATATATATATATATATATATATATATATATATATATAGATAGATAGATAGATAGATAGATAGATATATAGATATAAATAGATATATATAGATATATATAGATATATAGATATATATATATATACATACACATATATATACATATATATACACACATACAGTACAGGCCAAAAGTTTGGACACACCTTCTCATTCAATGCGTTTTCTTTATTTTCATGACTATTTACATTGTAGATTCTCACTGAAGGCATCAAAACTATGAATGAACACATGTGGAGTTATGTACTTAACAAAAAAAGGTGAAATAACTGAAAACATGTTTTATATTCTAGTTTCTTCAAAATAGCCACCCTTTGCTCTCATTACTGCTTTGCACACTCTTGGCATTCTCTCCATGAGCTTCAAGAGGTAGTCACCTGAAATGGTTTTCCAACAGTCTTGAAGGAGTTCCCAGAGGTGTTTAGCACTTGTTGGCCCCTTTGCCTTCACTCTGCGGTCCAGCTCACCCCAAACCATCTCGATTGGGTTCAGGTCCGGTGACTGTGGAGGCCAGGTCATCTGCCGCAGCACTCCATCACTCTCCTTCTTGGTCAAATAGCCCTTACACAGCCTGGAGGTGTGTTTGGGGTCATTGTCCTGTTGAAAAATAAATGATCATCCAACTAAACGCAAACCGGATGGGATGGCATGTCGCTGCAGGATGCTGTGGTAGCCATGCTGGTTCAGTGTGCCTTCAATTTTGAATAAATCCCCAACAGTGTCACCAGCAAAACACCCCCACACCATCACACCTCCTCCTCCATGCTTCACAGTGGGAACCAGGCATGTGGAATCCATCCGTTCACCTTTTCTGCGTCTCACAAAGACACGGCGGTTGGAACCAAAGATCTCAAATTTGGACTCATCAGACCAAAGCACAGATTTCCACTGGTCTAATGTCCATTCCTTGTGTTTCTTGGCCCAAACAAATCTCTTCTGCTTGTTGCCTCTCCTTAGCAGTGGTTTCCTAGCAGCTATTTGACCATGAAGGCCTGATTGGCGCAGTCTCCTCTTAACAGTTGTTCTAGAGATGGGTCTGCTGCTAGAACTCTGTGTGGCATTCATCTGGTCTCTGATCTGAGCTGCTGTTAACTTGCCATTTCTGAGGCTGGTGACTCGGATGAACTTATCCTCAGAAGCAGAGGTGACTCTTGGTCTTCCTTTCCTGGGTCGGTCCTCATGTGTGCCAGTTTCGTTGTAGCGCTTGATGGTTTTTGCGACTCCACTTGGGGACACATTTAAAGTTTTTGCAATTTTCCGGACTGACTGACCTTCATTTCTTAAAGTAATGATGGCCACTGGTTTTTCTTTAGTTAGCTGATTGGTTCTTGCCATAATATGAATTTTAACAGTTGTCCAATAGGGCTGTCGGCTGTGTATTAACCTGACTTCTGCACAACACAACTGATGGTCCCAACCCCATTGATAAAGCAAGAAATTCCACTAATTAACCCTGATAAGGCACACCTGTGAAGTGGAAACCATTTCAGATGACTACCTCTTGAAGCTCATGGAGAGAATGCCAAGAGTGTGCAAAGCAGTAATCAGAGCAAAGGGTGGCTATTTTGAAGAAACTAGAATATAAAACATGTTTTCAGTTATTTCACCTTTTTTTGTTAAGTACATAACTCCGAATGTGTTCATTCATAGTTTTGATGCCTTCAGTGAGAATCTACAATGTAAATAGTCATGAAAATAAAGAAAACGCATTGAATGAGAAGGTGTGTCCAAACTTTTGGCCTGTACTGTATATATATACACACATATACATATATATATATATATATATATATATATATATAGACACACACACACACACACATCCCAGATCTTGATGAATGAAATATTCCAGATGAAAATCTTTATCGATTACATAGTGTAATTAGTTGAGAACAAAATAATTTAAGACCAATCCATGGAAACCAAAATCATTAACTCATTTAGGACTGGATTCAGAATCATACCCAAAATCAAAGTGGAAAAATCAGATCACAGGCTGATCCAACTTCTGTGAATTTCCTCAGGACAACTCATAATGTGGCTCAGTAGTGTGTATGGCCTCCACGTGCCTGTATACATTCCCTACAATGTCTGGGAATGCTCCTGATGAGACGACGGGGGATCTCCTCCCAGACCTGGATCAGGGCATCAGTCAGCTCCGGGCGGTGGATGCTACGATACACGATGCCCCAAAGGTGATCGATTGGATTCAGGTCTGGGGAGCGGGCTGGCCAGTCAATAGCATCAATGCCTTCATCGTCCACGATGCATTGTCATGCATCAGAAGGAACCCAGGGCCCACTGCACCAGCATATGGTCTGACAATGGGTCTGAGGATCTCATCCCGGTACCTAACAGCAGTCAGGGTATCTCTGGCTAGCACGTGGAGGTCTGTGTGGCCCTCCAAGGATATGCCTCCCCAGACCCTCACTGACCCACCACCAAACCGGTCATGCTGGAGGATGTTACAGGCAGCAGACTGTTCTCCATGGCATCTGTCACATGTGCTCAGCGTGAACCTGCTCTCATCTGTGAAGAGAACAGGGCGCTGGTGGCGAATCTGCCAATTCTGGTCTTCTCTTGCAAATGTCAATCAGGCTGCACGGTGCCAGGGTGTGAGCACACTTGTGGACGCCAGGCCCTCATGCCACCCTCATGGAGTCTGTTTCTCACAGTTTGGGCAAAAACCTGCACACGAGTGGCCTGCTGGAGGTCATTTTGGAGGGCTCTGGCAGTGCTCCTTGCAGTGACTCCTTACTGTTCCTCCTTGCACAAAGCAGATAGTGGTCCTACTGCTGGGTTGATGCCCTCCTACGGCCCCCTCCACCTCTCCTGGTGTACTGGCCTGTCTCCTGGTATCTCCTCCATGCTCCTGACACTGTGCTGGGAGACACAGCAAACCCTCGGGCCACTGTGCGTATGGATGTGCCATCTTGGAGTAGCTGCACTACCTGAGCATCTTCTGACGGCTGCAGATACCACCTCATGATACCACTAGTGGTGAGGCCATTGGAAAAATTCAAACTAGCCAAGAATCAACCAGAAAGGACGCAGAGAGGGAAATGGTCTGTGGCCACCACCCGCAAAACCATTCCTAATTAGGGGTTGTCTCGGTAATTGCCTCTCCTTTCTTCCTATTGTCTGTCCAATTTGCACAACAGCAGGTGAAATTGATTCACAATCAGTATTGCTTCCTAACTGGACAGGTTGATATCCCAGGAGCTTGATTGACTTTGAGTTACACTGTGATGATTATGTGTTCCCTTTATTTTTTTTTGAGCAGTGTATATATGTATATACACTCACGGGTATGGGCACGGGTAAAAATTAACTACACACGATGGGCACGTGTCCATGTTTCACTCTGTCCTGTACACTAAAGGCAAAAAGCCTGAAAATAATAATAATAATTTAAAAAAAAAAAAAAAAAAAAAAAAGCCTAAATACTAAATCCTCTCACCATCCATTGATTCCAATGTAGAGATCCAGGTCAATGATAGCAGCAGTGTCCTCCACTGTCCCATCAAATGAGTGAACCTGGAAGAAGACATCACAGGTCATCTGCTGGATCATGATTTGATCTCCAACTCAGTGCATTCATTTTTTAGTTAACTCTTTGTAGATGCTTCCACCCTCAGTTTGTTTATCGTGATAATCATTTCAAATGTTAAAGTCCAGATGAAACGGCATTTTAGGCCAACTTTGTTTCAGTATCATGACATATTTCTGAGTGAAACAGGATAAGCAAGCAGGATATAATGTTGGAAAGAATTTTATTTGATCATTAAAAAGTGGCCATGTCATAAAACTGAGGCCCTGATGCTGTTAAGCTGATGGGATAATAGTATCTGTCAGGCAGAGACGGATGAAGTGCATGTTACACTGGTTGCTTAAGTAGTCCACTGTAAAATGCTTTGTGCATAATTGGGAGCTGTCACAGACAACACTTTCCTCACAGTGAATAAATTCTGGCCAGAGGACTGTAATCATGGTATTTTTGGGAAAGGAAGACACATCCACATACCATGCAATATCCAGCTAGCTAACTAATGACACTTAGCTCTGTGCGGTAAAAGTTGGTTGGATGGTTGGCTGACGTGATATTATTGGTTGAAACTGGTTGGTACTAGCCTACGTAAGCACCCATCATATTTTGTTTTACAAGATGAAAACATGATTGGATTTTGATATAAGAACATATATACAGTACAGGCCAAAAGTTTGGACACACCCTCTCATTCAATGCGTTTTCTTTATTTTCATGACTATTTACATTGTAGATTCTCACTGAAGGCATCAAAACTATGAATGAACACATGTGGAGTTATGTACTTAACAAAAAAAGGTGAAATAACTGAAAACATGTTTTATATTCTAGTTTCTTCAAAATAGCCACCCTTTGCTCTCATTACTGCTTTGCACACTCTTGGCATTCTCTCCATGAGCTTCAAGAGGTAGTCACCTGAAATGGTTTCCACTTCACAGGTGTGCCTTATCAGGGTTAATTAGTGGAATTTCTTGCTTTATCAATGGGGTTGGGACCATCAGTTGTGTTGTGCAGAAGTCAGGTTAATACACAGCCGACAGCCCTATTGGACAACTGTTAAAATTCATATTATGGCAAGAACCAATCAGCTAACTAAAGAAAAACCAGTGGCCATCATTACTTTAAGAAATGAAGGTCAGTCAGTCCGGAAAATTGCAAAAACTTTAAATGTGTCCCCAAGTGGAGTCGCAAAAACCATCAAGCGCTACAACGAAACTGGCACACATGAGGACTGACCCAGGAAAGGAAGACCAAGAGTCACCTCTGCTTCTGAGGATAAGTTCATCCGAGTCACCAGCCTCAGAAATCGCAAGTTAACAGCAGCTCAGATCAGAGACCAGATGAATGCCACACAGAGTTCTAGCAGCAGACCCATCTCTAGAACAACTGTTAAGAGGAGACTGCGCCAATCAGGCCTTCATGGTCAAATAGCTGCTAGGAAACCACTGCTAAGGAGAGGCAACAAGCAGAAGAGATTTGTTTGGGCCAAGAAACACAAGGAATGGACATTAGACCAGTGGAAATCTGTGCTTTGGTCTGATGAGTCCAATTTGAGATCTTTGGTTCCAACCGCCGTGTCTTTGTGAGACGCAGAAAAGGTGAACGGATGGATTCCACATGCCTGGTTCCCACTGTGAAGCATGGAGGAGGAGGTGTGATGGTGTGGGGGTGTTTTGCTGGTGACACTGTTGGGGATTTATTCAAAATTGAAGGCACACTGAACCAGCATGGCTACCACAGCATCCTGCAGCGACATGCCATCCCATCCGGTTTGCGTTTAGTTGGACGATCATTTATTTTTCAACAGGACAATGACCCCAAACACACCTCCGGGCTGTGTAAGGGCTATTTGACCAAGAAGGAGAGTGATGGAGTGCTGCGGCAGATGACCTGGCCTCCACAGTCACCGGACCTGAACCCAATCGAGATGGTTTGGGGTGAGCTGGACCGCAGAGTGAAGGCAAAGGGGCCAACAAGTGCTAAACATCTCTGGGAACTCCTTCAAGACTGTTGGAAAACCATTTCAGGTGACTACCTCTTGAAGCTCATGGAGAGAATGCCAAGAGTGTGCAAAGCAGTAATGAGAGCAAAGGGTGGCTATTTTGAAGAAACTAGAATATAAAACATGTTTTCAGTTATTTCACCTTTTTTTGTTAAGTACATAACTCCACATGTGTTCATTCATAGTTTTGATGCCTTCAGTGAGAATCTACAATGTAAATAGTCATGAAAATAAAGAAAACGCATTGAATGAGAAGGTGTGTCCAAACTTTTGGCCTGTACTGTATATATATATATATATATATATATATATATATATATATATATATATATATATATATATATATATATACATATGTGTGTGTATATATATATATATATATATATATATATATATATATATATATATATATATTTTTGCATATGTTGTTTAAAGCTAGCCCATCCCCGTCCTCCATTACGTCCTCCTTACGTCTATGATAGACATAGGCGTTGGCAACGTAACGTTAGATACACGGCAGAGGAGAGCGAGTGTAACACGCCAGGAGAAGAGTAGAAGAGACAAGGAGAAAAACACGCTGCTGATTGCTGAACGAAACTATGGAGTCGGACTCAGAGGCACATAACGTTACCTGTCCTGCACAGTCAAATGCAACCCCGGAGTTTTGAAACTTATCTGGGGTCAGTGATGACTGATGAGTTTTATAATATAAAGTAAACGCTAAACCGGGGGGATGTTTCGCGAGTGGTTACATCAGCCGTAGGCCTCCAGGTGGGGAAGACAGACAGAACGCTCAGCCGATCATTGCATTCGGTCCGAATGCAATGATTGGTCGGAGTTTTCTTAGAACCATATGAGGATGGTACAATTATGAGTTTTTATCTCTGGTGGAATTCACTTACATTTTAATTTGCCATCAGCTTATTAATAGTATTTTAACCTAAACCTAACCTAAACAAAGAAAAGCGTAAAATTTCCAGAAAGGTAAGTGTAAGTGCTTTAATAGGTGCACAGTTTGAGTGATCTAAAAGGGTTACAAAGGTATTTTTAATTTAATCTCTACTTTAAAGCATCATTACACAATTAGCCTACATTCACCTTGTAATGAATGCAGATAATTAAGATCCTCGTGCAGGAGCACAACAGTAACACAGTTTTACAGAACAGGTTTTACTACAACAGTGCATCTATTAGAGGTCCAGTGTGTAGGATTTAGGGTAATATATACACCAGAAAAGGAATATGATATAGTAAGAATGTTATCTTTACACCCCAATCACACAGAAAGCATTTTGCAGGTTGTAAAACATGAGACGCACCGCACTGCCTTTTTAAAAATTGAATGCCACTAGTAAAAAAAAAACTTTTAAAAAGCCTTTTTATTGTTGCCAGGCGACCACCCCATCACCTCCTTACACTAACCTTCCTGTGTAATCAACCTACTGTATTTCACCCCTGGTAATTAGTAGCTCATTACAAAAATGTTCAGGCAGAGGGTACCTCTGGTTGGGGGTAAGAGGCTGTCAATAAATAGTTTGCTGGGCACAAGGAAACAGAGATCTGAGTGGGTACATGAGATCCTAAAAAAGAGGGTGGATCATGGGGAGTACCACCAGTTGGTCCAGGACCTTCGCCTCCATGAGGGGCAGTCTGACAACCTGCTGTCTATCCTTGGGCTGTATAGCTCTGGGTATCCAACAACTGCTACCACCAGTTTCTCCTCCATTGTTTACCAACTGTAAATTTGTTGTCACCACCACAGAAGGCCCGCCTCTCAAATCATCCAATAGGACAACAACAACAATGGGAAAAAAGATGACGAAAAAAGAGATGATGTGAGGTGCTTTTCCACTCTGAGTTGAAAGTTTTGAAAAAGTGTGTCATGGGGGTAACGCACTTTGGACAGCCCCCTCATTTGCATTTACATTTCTTACCCTGCCACAAGAAGAAATGTAAATGCAAATCAGGGGGCTGTCCAAAGTGTGTCATGGGGTGAACTTTTTGCCATAGTTTGGTTAATCCATGGGTTTGCTTAGCTAACAGCTCCCTCATTTGCATTTATATCTCTACATGCCTTTCTGCATGCATGAAGAAATGTAAATGTGAAAAGAATTTAGGAAGGAATGTAAATGTATAAATTGTATTAAATGTCTGAAGGAATGTAAATGTACAAAGAATGTGTGAAGGAGTGTAAATGTATGAAGAAGTGTAAATGTATAACGAATGAGTGAAGGAATGTAAATGTTAAAATGTATGTAGGAATGTAAATGTACAAAGAATGTGTGAGGGAAGAGTCTTCAGCAACCTCTGAATGGATAGAAATAGTTAAGAACATTTAGATTATGGAACAACTAACTTTTTCTCCGAGACATGCCCAATAAAAAATGAAAAATGCGAAAAATATTGGAAGAATGGAAATCTTATTTGGCTTTGAAGTGACGTTTTAATTTATATGTTTATTTTGTTTGGTGAACTTTGTTTTATCCCCCTCAGTACCAAGACATACGGGATGGACAATTTAGCTCATGATTGTGGAAGAGTTCTCCCTCGTTGAAAATACCCTGGATTTCCAGGAATCAGGGTCAAGGATCATAAGGACCTTCGTGATCTTAAAGGACGATCATGGACATAAAGGACCCATTATCTGTGATACTACAATGTAAACTTGCTTCTCATTTTCTGTTTCACAAGGTATTAATCATTTCACCATAACCTACGATGTCCCTGCCTGTTGTTATTGGTTTTGTCTGCTTTTTTGTTTTAGTAAAAAACAATAAAAATAAAGCTGAAGAAAAATCAGTAACAAAGCAAAGTAGCAGTTTGATTCCCTGTTGGTTCAACATGTATTACTTTCTGATATACTTTCCACCAAACACTTAACTTTGAAGTGCAGCATAAAGTGTACATTTTGGAGTAACAGTATATGGTGTAAAATAAATATCCTCACCACTCCGCCGACACATCGGTCTCTATTTCTCTTCATGATGTCTGTCAAACCAGAGACAAAGAACCAGTGAAATGTTTGTGTAAAGAATCCCTCTGATAAACCAGACGAGGTTCCGTGTGTACAAACCTACCGATAAACTCCTGATGGGAGTTTCTGCAGTGGAGGAACATGGGCAGCTTGGTCTCCTCTGCCAGGTCAAACTGCTTCTCAAAGTATCTGTTACAGTACAGAAAGAGCAAAGATAGCAAAACAGGACAGTGCTGACTGTTATACTATATGGAATTCCACATTTCTCTCCAACTAGAGCTGAAACAGTTCACTGAGTAATTGAATGGTTGACCAAAGAAATAATAATAGACAACAGCGTCATTTATCAAACAAAAATGCCAAAACCTGACTTCAAGTTACGTCATGATAGCTGTGGCCGTGTAGCCAACTTGCTCGCAGAGAAACCCTCTTTAAACTCCAACTCTAACCCAGCCATAAATTATACAAATATCGAGGCATACCCTACCAGTGAAGGTTTACATCTTACTTATCATGACGGGCCGTTACAAAGTAACCGACCACGGTGGAAAGGGTAAGATTGACGACGAGAAGCAGACTGAAAAAACACCCCACCAGCCCCCGCAAGATGGCGGTGAGTCTGACAAAGAGGAGTCGCTAATTCTCTCAGAGTTACGAGAACTGAGAAAAGAACACAAAGAGGCCTCAGAAGACACCAAACAGAGGCTAGCAAGAGTGGAGGACAATATGAAAGATTTGACTGCTTGAATTGAATAGTTGAAAGGGAAATGCACGGAGATGAAAGGCAGAGTAAGTGCACCAGATGATAGAGGAATGAGCCACGAGTGGGCTCTTGCGCACTTGCTACACAGAGAGGCTAAGCTAGCGGAGAAATGCTCCGACCTAGAAAACAGGGTGAGACGCAAGAACCTGCGGATTTACGGAGTTGCAGAGGGAAATGACAAAAGCGACATGATAGGGTATGTGACCGAACTTCTAAGAAACTCTCTTGAACTTTCAGAGGACTTAACTATACGCATTGAGAGAGCACACAGATCCCTTGCGGACAAACCGAGAGCAGAACAGGCATCACCAAGATCCACAATAGTCAGATTCGTAGACTATTATACAAAGGATGTCATTTTGCAACAGGCCTGGAAGCAACAGCAGATAACATGAGGGGGACAAAGTGTATTTCAACCAGGATTACAATCCAGACATCCAGAGAAAACACAAGGAGGTGCAACAAGTGATTATACAACTACGGGAGAAAAACATCAGAGCCAAGTCTCCATTTCCGGCGCAGCTCAGGATTTTTCTAGCCTCTGGAGTCGAGGCTTTTTAGACACTGACCGAGGCAGCACCCACGCTGGAGAAGATAGGAATCCACACAAAGTTGGACTCCAGAGAAAAGCTGAACAGAGAGCCATTGCAGGGTTACTGGTCAATGGTCAACAAAAGATACAGGGAGCAGAGAGAAATGCCATCTCTACCAGAAGAAGATCTGCGTACTTTCCTCGGCACCTTAGGAAAAGGACTATAGACAGGTTTGAAACAAATATAAATGTAAGACAAAATGAAAGGCTATTGTTACTACTGAGTAAATATGGAGTGTATGGGGGTATGTGAATCTATGCCTGTGTGTGCAGGTATTGTATGTTTTGAGCGTGTATGTGCGGGTGTGTGTGTTTGATTGTGTATGTGTGTGTGGGTATATGTTCACGTACGTGTATGCATGAGTCCGCATGTGCATATGTGCTAATTGTGCATGTACGTATGTATGTATGTACGTATGTATGTATGTACAGTCAGGTCCATAATTATTTGGACAATGATACAGTTGTCATCATTTTGGCTCTGTACACCACCACAATGGGTTTTAAATGAAACAATGAATACCTGCTTAAAGTGCAGACTCTCAGCTTTCATTTAAGGCTTTTTTCAAAAATGTAGTATGAACCGTGTAGGAATTACAACCATTTCTTCACACAGTTCCCCAACTTTAAGGGCTCATAAGTATTTGGACAAACTAACATAATCATCAATTAAACAGTCAGTTTTAATACTTGGTTGCAAATCCTTTACAGTCAATGACTGCCTGAAGTGTTGGACACATAGGCATCATCAGATGCTGGGTTTCTTCCCTGGTGATGCTCTGCCAGCCCTTTACTGCAGCCGTCTGCACTTCCTGCTTGTGTTTTGGGTGTTTTGCCCTCAGTTTTGGCTTCAGCAAGAGAAACGCATGCTCAATTGGATTCAGGTCAGATGATATGACTTGACCATTGCACGTTATGATCTGCAGCCAAAGGTACATTTTAAAGGGTTAACAGCTGACTACATGCAACCAATAAGAGCAGCTTTTAATACTCAACAGAGACAAATGAACTTACTTGAGTTGAGTCTCTTTTGGGCAAAATTCTAACCTGTCAAAGTCTGTAAGAAAGAGAAATGACAAGTTACAGTATCAACACTTACCAACAGATAAATTTATTGTTACAAAACACATCCAACTTCCACACTCAGGACACTATTTACAGATTTAACTGTGTTTTATCTTTTTTAATTACTGGACAAATGCACCACTGTCACCAGTACAGACCCAGTCCACACTCTCCGATGGCCACCACCTTTCCTCTGTTTGCCGCTGCCAGCTCCCTCAGCCCTGAGAGGTACTGTGACTCTCCGTTCTGCTCAAACTCACTGCAGCGGGTTGGATGGCAGCCGACTGTGCAGTAAAACTCATCTGTCATAAAAAAAAATCATCTTCTTCAATATAAAGGTGCACAATCTAATGAAGACCTCATAAATTCACTTTTAGGTCTGGCTCTACATTATAATCCCAGAAGGCCCACGGACACTAAAAATCAACCAAACACTATTTGGTTGCACTTTGTTCCATAACATGCGTTTGTCACTGATATCATTACCTCTGGTCTCAGCTAGTTTCAGGGCCTCCCTGCTGTCTTCAAGGTTTCCTCCTGTGATCATAAACTGAAACAAAACAACAGATTTGTCGTGACAAAATTTGAAATGGCTTTTCAGTTCGATAACAAGACAAAAAACTCTATTTATACTATCTATAGAATATGCTTGTGAGTGTGTCAAGTTTGTTAAAAAAACACTTTATTTTCAAGTACATGGACTTTCCAGCACAGAGCTTCTTTTTGAAGTGCCGTTTTCTGCTATAGAGTGAGAGACTAACAGACAGCGTCTTGACAGTCACAGCAAACTAGCTTAACGACATGGCAAAAAAAGCAAGTATGATGATGACTATATGTAACTGTGGGACCTCAAACTAATGACTAAGGAGAAGTCTGGACCCTGAGGCTGGACCAGTTGGGAACCACTAGTCTAAAGTGCATTTAGGTTGTGCCCAACACTGCATGTTAAACAGCACATAATCCGGGCACAAGGTAAGGTGCGAGGGGCAAAGGGGTTGTATTCTGTCACTTAATCAATCATAGGTGTGTTCTGGGTGTAACATGAATTCAACCAATCAGAGTGTCATCTCTCATTCCCTTTAAAAGCCAGGGGCCATTTTCACAAACAGTCTGAGAATACTCTCAGAGGGCTCCTAACTTAGCCTAAAATTTTTCAGTAAGGAGCCCTAGCTTAAGAGTGATTTAGTAAAGTTCTCAGGGCAACTCTGAGCAAGGAGGGGACAGAAACTTTTATCTTAGTGAGGGGGTATGGTTGACCCTGTTGCTAGTTTTGATGCATTCTTTTAACAGATGTGATTGGTTGTCACAGACACAACCTTTTGTGAGCCTGCAACGTGTGGACACCCAGTGGAAATGAAATGAACTGCTGACTGTGAAAATGTTGTCATTTTTGTGTGATCACTCTGTTGATGGAAGTGCGAGACAGACTCAAGTCATCACTGTTACATTTTTCCAGTTTTCCAAATATCTTAGTGTTATGATCATTTTATTTCTGGTGGTTTTGGGTTAGGTGGGAAATGTGTGCATATCTTTAATGAGATCGACCAAATATATTATGGGTGCATGGTCTAATCTGTAGCATTTCATTTATTCACCATCATCCAGCGTTTGGAGAATATTTCTCCGACCTTACTTGCACCATTTTCTCCTCTGCTTACAAAACTCTTAAGCTGTTTAAAAGTCCTTAAAAGTCACTTTAGAAATTTTTTTATGGGCTAAGATGATCTGTGAATAACTTATCTTTACAAGGACCTAGTCTTAACTTCAAGGGGAAATTCTAAGAAAACGTCACAATTCTAAAAAGTTCGTCACTAGGAGAGACTCTTTGCAATAGGAGGCTTTGTGAATATGGCCCCAGGTGTGCCTGCAACTTTTAGCTCCAGAGATAATTAATAAAGTAACGCTGCTCCTCGTGTGTCAACGTACACAGTGTCTCCCTTAGTGGAAGGCTGACAGCAGCTCTGCTGTGCTCTCTGCTATGTTCACAATTTACAGAATATCAGCTCTATCATACTTGTACTATAGCTACAACTAGAGTTTAAGTGTGCTTACATTAAAGTGATGGACACTTACCTTTTCCACTCCAGTTATGACAGCTCTGTCAATGATCTGATCAAAGTCATCTGTCAGAAAATCACATCTGTTCTCAGATTAACTGCTCTCAACAACTGGAAAAGCCAAAATTGAATAAGTATCTCACCGTCGTGTTTCTGCTTCCCTCTGTAGAGTCCTCTGAACATGGGATCTGTCAGGTTCACGCCAATATCTGCAGAGTAAGATGAGATAAGATGGGTACTCTGGCTTCCTCCCACCATCCAATGACATGCATGTTATGTTAATTGGTGACTCTAAATTGGACATTAGGTGTGATTGTGAGCGTGAATTGTTGTTGGTCTCTATGTGTTAACCCTGCTATAGTCTGGCGACCTGACAAGACAAGATAAGACAAGATAGGATAAGAAAAGATAAGATAGGATAACACAAGACAAGACAAGATAGGTGTAAACCAACATGTACACCAACACAAACAAGTCACCAGTATGATTGACAGATACAGTATGGTTGCTTAGAAGAGGATGGAAGTTATGAATACTGCAATATGTCACTTGCGATGGAGACTCCTCCTGGCTCTGATTTGTCCCTGATTCTTGCAAAAGCCATCAGCATCCCTTTTCCACCCATGGGTTTTGTTCTGTTTGTACATCTATTTTTAATGGTTCGAAGCTTTTCAACCAAAATTAAACTGGTTCAGAACCTGAAAAACAGTTGATTCCCTGCTGAAGCCAAAAAATAGCAGGTTTTCCTTGACTGAAGTGCGAACTGTGACAACATCAGCGGGCGTGTCATACAGGTTGGAAAGAGAGATGGGAGTCTTGCACAGATGGGTGGGCAATATGGCCTTAAGATAATATCACATCATAAATTCAGGTGATTTCCTTCTCTTTTAGCAAAATCCTAAATGACTGGGAGTGGGAGAGACGCTGTGCTGCTGCCATACGAGCTGCAGAATGAGTTTCCTCTGAGCAGTAAGTCGAAAAAGACTCTGAAGTCCGGGACTGTTCATAAAACATTTAGAATTCCACAGTTTGTTCCACACGACTGAAGCTGCTCCTCTTTTTGGGAACCACAGCTGAGTATATTTATATAAATTATATAATAATTTCGCTTTCAGCCATGCTTGTTGTTGCCATGGGTAACTGTATGATGTCACATGTAAACAAGTTGAAATATCGCAAGTATCACAATATTAATTTTTCATATCATATTAAAAATTATACCGGTATTAGTGTGAACGAGATGATATGGCACACCCCTACTTGCATACAAGACCTTGACCTTTGGATACAAACAAGAATCTGTAATAAAAGAGCAAACGATGCAGGTAATGAATGCGATCTGCCATCTTGCTACTTCTGTTTACAATTTTTGTGCATTGTGCGATACCCTCCGTTGATGATGCATCCTTATGGTGTTTTCACACTTGGTCCTTTCAAGCCCTCTAAACGGACTGAGCAGTGACTCAGCATTTTTTGTCCATATGTGAACACTCCAAGAGAACTCAGATCCCGAGGTGGTCTGAGTACGGTTCAGCTTCAAGTCTGCAGTGCAGTTCACTTAACCTAACCTGTGCTTTGTGAACACAAAGTGCTCCAGGTTTGCTTTGTTCTTTGCCACTGTATTTAGCCCTCAGTGGTTCTGAACCTTTTTTTAAGTGATGTACCCCCTAACCAGCGAAAAGCATTTTTGGTTGAAAAAAAGATGTAATACACAGTGCTGTGCCATCAGCGTCTGATTAATTCAACTTTGTAACCAGACACTTTCAAATTTCAAACATTTGAAGAAACATCAACATTTAAAACTCAATGTGCATAACATTGCTCATTTGTAGTGGTCTCTATATCACATGCTATTGCAATGCAATGCTTGAAAAAACAGACAAAACCATGTCTGCCTGTAACACTTGTAAAGACGCAGGATGACAAAAGAAGTTTTGTCAACGGAAGATATTGCACGTCTACATAAGAGGAATGTACAATGCATCAAATGACAACAGTCAACAGCACATGAAACGCTAATGTTTCCCTCCAAGTTTAAATTAATCTGAAAGCAAGGGGCTTCATAACCGCACTGCAGTGTTGCATTAAAGTAAAAACAAAACTATATCAGTATATAGGCTATTATATATAGGCTATAGTGTGAACCGAAAGAGGACTGAGGCCCCTTTAGAGCTGAAGTTGACCAGAAAGAGAACTGTCTTGTTTTTCAAATGAACTGACAGTGTGAACACAAAAAAACTGAGACCCTTTCCTGTCGGTCCACTTTTTGGTACACTGAATTCAGTTTGTTGAAAAAGAACTGGAAACAGGAAAACATTAACCAATATCATGAGGAAAAAATGGGAAGATGGGTTGGAAATACAAATAACAAAGAATATGAACAGATGTTCATTGAAATTCACAAAACTACCGATCCCTTATTTTGGAGAGAATTCCCTTAGAAAATAAATCTGAGATACTTCTTGACCCCAAACATTATCTCAAAATATAAGAAATCAAGCTCTCAATGCTGGAGGAGCTGTGGAGAAAAGCATGCTAACAATTTACATATTTTCTACTTGTGTAAAGTATTAAATACATATTTGTTAAAAGTGTTTACATTGATGAAGGACATTATTAAAAGCAGAGCATATCATTTTGGGAAAACCTCCAGCTACTCTCAGTAGAAGAAGAAAAATACCTATTCAGAAGCTTGAAAATCACAGCACTGAAACAGATAACCAAAGGGTGGAAAAAACTAACCCTCTGATTTGATCAAATGGAAAAGTATGTTTCAAGAAGTAGAGCTCATGGAGAGAGTGACTCACAAAATAAGGAATAGGGAAGATGTGTTTGAGAAAATGTGGCTTATACAAGTTGGGAAACTGCAACTATACCGTCATTGTATTAAATGTATGAAAATGTGTACAGTGTATGAGATATTACAACTATATATATATATATGTCCAGCAAACGATGTGGGTTTTGTTAATAATAATTGGCAAACTTTCTGGGGAAAACCTGGTCTTATTAGGAGAGACGGCATTCACCCCACTTTGGATGGAGCTGCTCTCATTTCTAGGAACCTGGCAAATTTTATTAGTAATTTAAATCCCTGACAACCCAGAGTTGAGACCAGGACAGAGAGTTGCAGTCCTAAACGCCTCTCTGAGCTTCTAGTTCAGTTACCCAGCCATAGTTTTCATAGTTTTATACAAACGGTGTCTGTCCCCCGACCACCTAAATTATTTAAATCTAAAATTAAACAAAGAGGAGTTGTGCATAACAACCTCATAAAAATTAAAACCTCTTCTGTGACAGAAAGACAAAACAGGAGAATTAAATGCGGACTGTTAAATATCAGGTCTCTATCGTCTAAAGCAGTGTTAGTAAACGAATTAATATCAGATAATCATATTGATTTACTCAGTCTCACTGAAACCTGGCTGTGTCAAGATGAATATGTTAGTCTAAATGAGTCCACTCCTCCCAGTCATAATAATACCCACATTCCTTGAGGCAGCGGCCGAGGAGGGGGAGTTGCAGCCATTTTTAACTCTAGTCTGTTAATCAGCCCTAAACCTAAACTAGATTATAATTCATTTGAAAGCCTCGTTCTTAGTGTTTTACATCCGACCTGGAAAACCTCGCAGCCACTTTTATTTGTTATAGTGTACCGTGCTCCTGGCCCGTATTCTGAATTTGTATCTGAATTCTCAGAGTTTTTATCCAGTTTAGTTCTTAAATCAGATAAAGTTATTATTGTAGGCGATTTTAACATTCATGTCGACGTTGATAATGACTCCCTGGCTACCGCGTTTATGTCATTAATAGACTCCACTGGCTTCAGTCAGGGTGTACATGAACCCACTCACTGTTTTAACCATACCCTCGATCTAGTTCTGACGTATGGAATTGAAATTGATAACCTAAAAGTCTTTCCACAGAATCCCTTGCTATCAGATCATTATCTGATTACTTTTGATTTCTTTTTACTCGATTACACGCCACTCAGCAACAGTTACTATACTAGATGTTTATCAGATAGTGCTGTCACAAAATTTAAGGAAAAGATTACTTCGTCGTTAAATTCAATACCAATACCTTCAGTAACAGAGGTTTCCCGTGCCGACTTTAACCTCTCCCAAATTGATCATTTTGTTGATAGCGCCGTAGGCTCGCTGCGAACAACGCTCGACTCTGTAGCTCCTCTTAAAAAGAAGTTAACAAAGCAAAGAAAGTTTGCTCCTTGGTATAACTCTCAAACCCGTAGGTTAAAACAAATATCGCGAAAATTTGAAAGGAATTGGCGATTAACCAAACTGGAAGAATCTCGTTTAATCTGGACAGACAGTCTCAAAACTTATAAGAGGGGCCTCCGCAATGCCAGAGCAAACTATTACTCAGCATTAATAGAAGAAAACAAGAACAACCCCAGGTTTCTTTTCAGCACTGTAGCCAGGCTGACTGAGAGTCAAAGCTCTAACAAAATTCTAACTATTAGAGGCAAAATTCATGACCTCCTGCCCTCAGATGGTAGGCCTACCTATCTAACCTCAAACACAGCTGTAGAATCTAATATATATTTAGATTGCTTCTCCCCAATTTCTCTTCAAGAATTGAACGCAGTGATTTCTTCATCTAAATCATCAACGTGTCTCTTAGACCCCATCCCAACTAGGCTACTTAAGGAGGTCTTTCCTTTAGTTAACACTCATATATTAGATATGATCAATATATCCCTATTAACAGGCTATGTACCACAGTCTTTTAAGGTAGCTGTAATTAAACCTCTCCTAAAAAAGCCCACCCTGGATCCAGAGGTGTTAGCCAACTATAGACCAATATCTAATCTTCCCTTTATGTCAAAGATCCTTGAGAAAGTAGTCGCAGACCAGCTGTGTGATTTTCTCCAGGATAATAATTTATTTGAGGAATTTCAGTCAGGATTTAGAGTGCATCATAGCACTGAGACAGCTCTAGTTAAAATTACAAATGACCTTCTGATTGCTTCAGACAAAGGACTCGTCTCTGTTCTTGTTTTATTAGATCTTAGTGCGGCGTTTGACACAATTGACCATCAAATTCTACTGCAGAGACTGGATCACTTAATTGGCCTAAAAGGTTCAGCACTAAGCTGGTTTAAATCTTATTTATCTGATCGTTTTCAATTTGTTGACGTTCGTAATGAATCATCCTTACGTACCAAAGTTTGTTTTGGAGTTCCGCAAGGTTCTGTGCTCGGACCAATCCTATTTACTCTATATATGCTTCCTTTAGGTAACATCATTAGAAATCACTCTATAAATTTCCATTGTTATGCGGATGATACACAGTTGTATTTATCGATGAAGCCAGAAGAAAGTAATCAATTAACTAAACTCCATAACTGCCTTAAAGACATAAAAAATTGGATGAGCACCAATTTCCTGATGTTAAATTCAGACAAAACTGAAGTTATTGTTCTTGGCCCCAAACAACTCAGAGACTCTTTATCTGATGACATAGTTTCTCCAGATGGCATTGCTCTGGCCTCTAGCACTACCGTAAGAAACCTCGGAGTAATATTTGATCAAGATTTGTCTTTTAATTCTCATTTAAAGCAAACCTCACGGACTGCATTTTTTCATCTGCGTAATATTGCGAAAATTAGGCCTATCCTGACCCGAAAAGATGCAGAAAAATTGGTCCACGCTTTTGTTACCTCAAGGCTGGATTACTGTAACTCTCTATTATCAGGTAGCTCTAGTAAGTCCTTAAAAACTCTCCAGCTAATTCAGAATGCAGCAGCTCGTGTACTAACAGGAACTAAGAAACGAGATCATATTTCTCCTGTTTTAGCTTCTCTGCACTGGCTCCCTGTAAAATCCAGAACTGAATTTAAAATCCTACTGTTAACTTATAAAGCTCTAAATGGTCAAGCTCCGTCATATCTTAGAGAGCTCATAGTGCCATATTATCCCACCAGAACACTGCGCTCTGAGAACGCAGGGTTACTCGTGGTCCCTAAAGTCTCCAAAAGCAGATCAGGAGCCAGAGCCTTCAGCTATCAGGCTCCTCTCCTGTGGAATCATCTTCCTGTTACGGTCCGGGAGGCAGACACCGTCTCCACATTTAAGACTAGACTTAAGACTTTCCTCTTTGATAAAGCTTATAGTTAGGGCTGGCTCAGGCTTGCCCTGTACCAGCCCCTAGTTAGGCTGACTTAGGCCTAGTCTAAGAGGGAGCCCGGTGTATTATAGACCCCCTATAATACACCGGGCTCCCTCTCTCTCTCTCTCTCTCTCTCTCTCTCTCTCTCTCTCACTCTCATCCTATTACTGCATCTTGCTAACTCGGCCATTTTGGATGTCACTAACTCGGCTTCTTCTCCGGAGCCTTTGTGCTCCACTGTCTCTCAGAATAACTCATATCGCAGCGGTGCCTGGACAGTGTGACGTGTGTGGTTGTGCTGCTGCCGTGGTCCTGCCAGATGCCTCCTGCTGCTGCTGCCATCATTAGTCATTAGTCATACTTCTACTGTTATTATACACATATGACTATTGTCACACAAGTATACTGTCAGATATTAATACATACTTTCAACATATTGTACCACAGTAGCCAGAACTATAACTATAATATTATTACTTTCATTAATGTTGTTGTAAGCTACTGCATCTCTCTCTCTCTCTCTCTCTCTCTCTCTCTCTCTCTCTCTGTCTCATTGTGTCATATGGATTACTGTTAATTTATTATGCTGATCTGTTCTGTACGACATCTATTGCACGTCTGTCCGTCCTGGAAGAGGGATCCCTCCTCAGTTGCTCTTCCTGAGGTTTCTACCGTTTTTTTTTTCCCCCGTTAAAGGGGTTTTTTTGGGGAGTTTTTCCTTATCCGCTGTGAGGGTCTTAAGGACAGAGGGATGTCGTATGCTGTAAAGCCCTGTGAGGCAAATTGTGATTTGTGATATTGGGCTTTATAAATAAAATTGAATTGAAAAAATTGAACTTATTAGTAATTATCTTCTGCTATTAGTTAGCCCACATCTCTTTAACTCCTTATCATTATTGTTTCCTGTTTTATCTCTATCGTTTTTAAACTGTGACTGTTGTTTATACCTTCCATATTGTTCTTTATTCATTTTCCCTTTAACACTAACCAAAAAAAATTGTATTGAATTGAGTAAACTAAAAAGCAAGTACGCTGTATATGAAAATGGGCTGGAAAAAGTGTTTTTTTAAATAGAAAAGAAACTGGAAGCATTTAAGAAGTATTTAACCAGAATCTTGTGGTCCTCCAGTCGAGGTTAGTGCTTCAGATTACCGTGGAGTGTAAAACCGACAGGGTTGAGCGTTTCCCACAAAGGCAAAATCAAATACTTTGCCACTATCACTTTCATGACTCTGTCTGGATTCTTCACCTCAATGCTAACACAGCACTTACTGCTGATAGCAGTAAGGTAGTGGCTGTGCTGCATTGTAGGCTCTCATCGGGAGTTATATATTGTTATAAACCAAAACCAAACCGCCTCACATTTTCCTGCACAGCTGCAAACCTCTGTGACTACTGTGCTGTCAGTGTCAGCAGGGCTAACTCAAACTAGCTTCCATGCTAACTGAAACATGCAGGCTTGTTTGTTCACAACAAAAAGCAGCACGCAGTAGCACTTAAAGCCTTAAACCTTCTCTTTATGCTTTTAAAATCTATCCATTACACACAAAAGTCTTACCGATGAATCTGTGTTGAGCCATGGTTGTCATACTTCTAAAGAGCGTCACACATGCAGCTCTCACCAGTCCCATAATGCTACAGTACCGTAATTACAGGAGAATTAATACGCCACATTAGTGGATAGCTGTCACTGTAGCTATTTTCCTGTCTTATCTATATGCTTTAGAGTAGCGACATCGTGGAGAGTATTTGCTTTAAGTTAGTTATTAGTTGCGATTAAATGCTGACCAAAAAAAGCGACGAAAAAGGCAAGAAAAACATTTGCGCATTTATAGGTTTTTACGGTTATAATGTCCACAAAGTCCCAGAATCCTCCGCGCCGCCGGCCGAGAAGGTGACAGGGGACGGTGAAAATGGCCGCTGCCTACCTTACTCACCAACAGAAAGTGTTGCGGCTTTACAAGAAATCACTGAGACACCTGGAGTCATGGTGCATCTTCAGGTAAGAGGAGTTGTCTGTGTTCAACCTCCGTGGTGAACAGCGCACAATTGAGCGTGACGCAGCTATACTACGGTCTGTTTGCTGTGGTGCTAAGCTAACCGCTAAGCTAATTGCTAGCCAGGTCACTCATTCCTCAAGTCTCGTCAGTTCCATTGCATTACAAATCATTATCAGCTCACATATTCTTTATTGAAATACAAATATATCCACAATGCTGTCCTGTTAAGTTTGAAAGTTATATTTGCTAAAGACAAGTGTTTCTAAAGCGTCTAAATCGATAACTACAGTTGTAAATTTACGGCAGTGAAATCAACGTTTACTTAAACTTTACTCAGTGTCAGTAAAGACAGTCTAATAGATGTAAATTGACTGAAAAATGAATCATGCATAATGTTAATTTAGTAACTTTAAAGATTACGGATGACACTTGTCATTTCCTCACCATTTTAAAAACACTGTAATTTAAAACTTATTGTTTTTGTCATTAGGTTTTTTTTTTTTTTTAAACATCAACTCTGCTCCACTTCAACCTTATAATTATACGTTTTTTGTTTGTTGCTGTCCAGTATAAGTAGCCTAAAGTGTGATAGATACAGGGATTTAATACTATTTTACATTTTATAAAGTACATAAGGTGTTTGTTGTTTTTATTCAGTTAACAGTCGAGATATAATGAAATAATTCACTTTAGATGTAATCATTATACAACTTTAAATATCTTGATAAATACAGGCAGGTAAAAGAGAAGTGAAAAAAACTCAATTTAACCTTGACCCATACTGGACTGTTGAGACCAGTGTTTATATTCTAAAAGCTTTAAACCTGATAACTATATCATTCTTGTGAAGGACCCCTTCAATTTAGTTATTTTTAGAAGTTGTGCACAACATACAAATTTGAGCATTTCAGAGGTAAGAAGCAGATATATCACTGCTCTAGAATGCTTCTCATCTGCTGACATAAGTGCACACCAAACTGCAAAACATCCGCCAGTTACAGTTTCTCCGTTGTAAGTATTTTGTGAGTTTTTGTTTTATGTGATGGTAAACTAAATATCCTTTAGATTATATATAATAAAATAAAGTTTTTTTGTGTATTTCATGTGAAAGGTTGTTTCATAAATTTATATGTTTGTATTTGTCCTCATTTAAAGGTAGTCATAAAATTCTTCATTAGGCTACTTGAAACAGAACACAAGAAAAACTAAATAAACAAAAACAAAAAAGCATGGGTATGGGCCTAATTGTTATATTAAATGTCAGTATCAGCCCAGAATTTCAAAATTGGTGCATCCCTATATCTGGACTCAATGGACAAAACATAAAATCTGAAGAAAACTGTGATGGGCCTGCCATACTATTTTCTGCTATTTATAGACAAAATGAGTAATTAGAAAATAATGGGCAGATGAATTGATATTAAAAAAACATAGAAGTTTGTAACTGCATACAAATACATCATGTTTTTGTTTTTGTCATGGTTATACTGTATCTACATTTTTCTCTCACTAGATGTCTTGCAGTTACAGGAGACAAACGGGTCTCCTGTTGAACTGTCAGCTGTATGATTTAAAAAATGTACTTTTGGTGTCTTCCTGTTATAGAGACAAATACCGGTTCTATGCCTGCATACTGCGGGCTCGCTTCGATGAGAACAAGGGAGAAAAGGACATGGTGAAGGCCACCAAAATGCTGAAGGCAGGAGAGGAGGAGTTCTGGGCAAACCAGCATCCTCAGCCCTACATCTTCCCCGACTCTCCCGGAGGGACCTCCTATGAGAGATATGAGTGCTACAAGGTGAGACAGGGTTGCATGTGTTTTAACTGGATAATGACCATGATATAAGTTACCACTGGATAGAATTTTCTTTCTTTTCTCTCTTTCATTCCTAAGAAAAATAAGGATTTAAAAATTGGTTCGAAAATAAATAAAAAAATTGTTATTGAGACAGCAAGCAACAGAAAACAACAAAAAGGTTTTATGAGGCAACAAGAGGTTTATTGTTGCCTGTTATTTCTTTATTTTTTAACCACAGTGGTATATATTTTTTTCTGTCGCATAAATCTGAGCTACGTCTAAATCAAACTATCATAACAAATGTGTGACAGATGTTTTCGTGAAGGACTATGCAGTCTCTCCAGGGTGCTGCGATGTTGTGACCGCAAAAATTGACGCAAATTCCACTAATGCCCACTGCAAAGGAAAAAAAGCCTAAAAACAAAGCAACATGCATTGCAGTTTTTTGAGAAATGCAGATGTGAATTTTTTAGGCCCAACAAAAGTCTGCAAAATCCTGGAGGGAGTGTTGATGTAATGGAGAAGATGTTGCACTGTCTGTCAAGTTGTTACTGCTCTCTGCTGGACATGCGCAGAGAGTGCAACTGCATTGTATCAACATCGACTTCAGTCAAATCTCCATCACATTCTGAGAAATTCTGTCTTCAAATGTCAAAAATATTTAAGAGAATTAACATAGTTTAATGCCAAGTGCACTTGTTCTTTTGAATTCTAATGACATTACTTGTTGCCAGGTGGTCTGTTTTAACTAATTAGGAACAAAAAAAAAGTTTTTCTTGGACGTGAAATGCTGACAATCCCAAAAGTCAGCCAACATGATTAAAGTCCTGCTTTGCTCCTGCAGGTCCCAGAGTGGGTGCTGGACCACTGGCATCCCTCAGAGAAGGCCATGTACCCTGACTACTTCTCCAAGAGAGAGCAGTGGAAGAAACTGAGGCTGCAGAGCTGGGACAAAGAGGTGCACACAGTTCACACACACACGCATACGTCACCTCTTCTTTTTGCTGATCTTCAATTAGGGTTGGGTTCTGAACTCGGTACTTCAACCGAATTATTTTGGCACAACCAAGTACAGATTCATGTTAAATCTAGTGGTGCCAAATGTCGGTACCTCACCTAGATAAGACTGCCGAGTTTAGACCAAAGTGCTGTGAAGGGCCCTGAAGCTGAAATGCCAGCCACGGAGCTCCAAAGCCACTCCGCCAGTTTCCCAGTGAGCCAAAACTTCCGTGATAGTTACAGTATCTGGTCTGATTTCTCTTCTGAATTATTTTAGTAAAAGCCTAATATCAATGTTAGACGAGCAGACACACACACACACACAAGCAGGCAGACAGACGGAAACAGAAGACCAGCCTCATGAGTGATTAAAAAAGAGCAGAGAAGCAGAATTGTGTTTCAGTCTACTACGTCATCCCTGAAAGTTGTTTTATTGTTATTACGGAGACAGTAAAGCACAGAGAAAAGATACCATTGGGTACTGGTACAAAACTCCAGGTACTGGTATCGGTCAAAATGTGAACAGTACCCAGCCCTAGCAGACAGGAGTGCTGGGGCACAAAAATGTGGAGGGAGTGTTAGTTTGGTTCCAAACCAGCAGCAGGTAGAATTACTGTTTGTTCAGCCACCTGAAAACAAGACCACCTATCATCATTAATTAAGATGTACACCATATTTAGAATATTATTCACCGCACTACCTTGCCATCAGATAGCGCTTTCTGATGGGAAACTGAAGTTGTTACATCACTCTCTTCAAAAGCCACTGAGTTAGCTTGTGCCAAAAAGTTTTCGCTCCTCCTGGGAGCTCTTACCTGCTCACCAAAGTTACATAATGCGAGAACAGGCGTTTGGGACACGGAGTTGGAATAAAACGGCACCATTCTCCCTTTTTATAAGTCAGTGTAGCATCACAGTGATGATGAATCTGTTTTTTTTAGGTCAAATGTTCCATAACATTGCTTTAAAGTGATTAAATTAAAAGAAAAAGAAATGGAACTTTTTCACTTCCCTGACATTGCATAGACGAAAAACATTAATGACTGAATTGATAATGAAAATAGGTGCCAGGTGAAGTTGGAAACTTTTGTGCCCTCCTGTTTGGTTCCAGGTTGCCCAGCTGCAGGCTGAGACTCCAGCCAGTGGCCCAAGGACCGAAGCCCTCCCTCCTGCCCGGAAGGAGGGAGACCTTCCCCCTCTGTGGTGGCAGTACGTCACCCGTCCCAGGGAACGCCCCACATAAACACCCTCCACCTCGTGCAGTCTGAGGGAGAAACTGTCTCCAACACGTGGCAACAGCAGCGTCTCTTAATGAATTACCATCTGTCTGTAAATAATGTTGTCATTTCTGTGGAGGTTCCCATGAGCAGATTGCTGAGAAAACCACCTGTCTGAATTTACACTGATCCTTCAGAAATCAGTTTAACGAGGTTGGTGACTTTGGAAAGTCCTGTAGATGTATCAATTAATAACTGTTCCAGTAAATAAATTACATGATGTATCTTGTGTCTTTGTGTTGTTTTTTGTTTTCTTTTCCAAATCCCCTTATCTTCCTGTTATACTGGTGGTTCAGGGCAGTGCTGGCTAAGCGCCTGACCATTCGTGTGTGCGTTCTTATGCATGTTTGTTGCTGTGTGACAGATTGACACAGGTTTTGCCACTGGGGAGTGATGTTGCCATGAGGGGGTTTGCTTGGTCTGCAGTGGTGTTCGGGTGGGTGATGTGTGTCAAGTGGCAACCACATGAATGCTAGGACCCCAAGTTTTCCAGCAGAACATTGCATTGTAACAAGATGATCAATGTTATTTACTTCACCTGTCAGTGGTTTTAATGTTTTGGCTGATCGGTGTACTCTATATTCACAGGTCTGCTGGTCTCCTTTCTCAACCTAATTTTCTTCATTCCCATCAGTTTGAACATGAGTAGTATTGCTTTTTTGTTTGTTAGTTTGTTTTGTTTTCTTTGTTTTTGTCTTTTTGTTTTTCTTCAATATCCTCAATATTTCAGTTGAGGTAGTTTACAATAAATAAAAGGAGAAAAAAAGGAATAATTCACCCAGAAATGGCATTTGAATATGTATTAATCAAGCTGTGTTGTATTGAATTAGTTATGTAAACTTTGTTTTTCTGGCGTGCCTTCATAGAAAACAGTCAGGACATTGATTTATCTATTGATTGGGGACCGAGTTTAACAACAGCAAACCTATTAAACATTAGTTTACAATCTGTCACACAACTCATGCAGTTTAATCCGAGTCTCATTCATCCAGTCGGTATGCTCAGTATTCCACAAACGTGCAAGTTTATTAAAACCTCACAATTTAAAACTGAACTGGAAGTGAAACTTCGATGGGCCTCATTGACAAATCTGTGCTTCAACTGTGCGTACGATCGTTTGACGCACAAATCCGGGATTCATCAACATTTTCTTACCCGAATTTGTTCTTATTCTGCGAACAAATTTAGAACTGCCTCAGACCATGCGTATGCACAAATGAGGATGGCCGAACTGACTTAGAAAATGCAAACACATACCTTTAGGTACATGCAGAGTCTATAAAACCACATTCATTAAAAAGAGATTTAATTAACATTAATTTACTAATATATTGGCCAAATGTATTAAATAACCATGAAATTGACACACGTTCACCATCATTGTGACAATTAAAATATTAACAATAACATGAACAGAAAAACTATCACTCCATCAGCGTGCAGATGATCTGTAATGCCGACTGCCATATCCTTAAGGCTGTGGCCCGCTGGCCAGGAGGCACCCATGACTCATTTATTTTGCAAAACAGTACAGTGGGAATGCGTTTGGAGGCAGGGGCTGTGAGAAGTGGATGGCTTGTTGGTGAGCATCTTTTGTTCTAGTCTTTTATTTCAATTGTTTTAAGTTAGTATTTTTAGTAAGTCTCTATTCCGTTAATGTTAAAAGTTATATTGTTTGGGTGACCGGGCATATGGCCTTAAAACATGGTTGATGACACCATACGCAAACCCTGAAATCCTTCAAGAGGTGCGCTATAATAACATACATACCCACACACGCGCCATAGAGCGCACTTTTGGCGTGCTTAAGGGCCGTTGGATGTGTTTGGATCGGATACAGCCGGTGGCAAACTACTTTGTACCCCTGAGAAGGTGTGCAAGATCATCCTGGCATGCTGTGTCCTCCACAATCTTACAATGACCCATGGCATTCCTGTAAGACCAGGCACCATCGCTTCTAACAAACTATGAAATGTACTACTTCTCTCCTCGCGTAACCGCTTCCTTCATTCATAAATCAACTCTAGGCAAGTGGTTTCCTTATATGGAGAAATGGGGGCGTGGTAGTATGCTAATCACAAATTGCGAGCACGCGCCTGTCAATTTACAATGATTCTGATTCACACACATACGCAAGGTGGTGAGAACAAAATTGGCCGATGCGCAGGTGTCATGAATCCCACGGTGATTTTGCGTACGCACTTATTTTGTGCGCAAAGTAAGAACATTTCCATGCACATATTAGTGAATAAGGCCCAATATTAAAACTGAACGCCAATACTAAGGTTTTAGTAAAAATATGTTTTCCATGGAGGCATGCGAGAAAAACAGCACATTGAACCTTGAAGCAGATGGGCTACAGCAGCAGAAGAACAGGAAACTGAGGCTACATTTCACAAGGGCTCACCAAAACTAGATAACAGAAGATTGGAAAAACGTTGCCTGGTCTGACGAGTCTGGATTTCTGCTGCAACATTCAGATGGTAGGGGCAGAATTTGGCGAAAACAACATGAAAGCATCCGTCCTGCTGTGCATCAACGGTTCAGGCTGGTTTGTGGTGGTGTTATGGTGTGGGGGATATTTTCTTGGCACACTTTGGGCCCCTTAGGTCCAACTGAGCATCGTTTGAACACCACAGCCTACCTGAGTATTGTTGCTGACTGTGTCCATCCCTTTGACCACAGTATACCCATCTTCTGATGGCTACCTCCAGCAGGATAACGCACCATGTCACAAAGCTCAAATCATCTCAAACTGGTTTCTTGAACATGACTATGGGCTCTAGTTTCCCGGCGCAGCGCAGGGTGGCAAACCCCGTGCAGAGCTAGTTTCGAGCAGCTCAACCCGAGGCGTGCTCAGTTTAGTAGTTTGGCAGACCGAGGTGCGCTGAGATGGGTGTGGCGTAGTGATGGTGAAATCGAAGCTTCATGAAGCATTGAACCACTTTGACACACCTGCTTCAAGAATGACACACTGCTTCGAAGAATTTCATACAGTCAGAAGAGTGACACCTGCTGGCTGTGTGTCAGAACTGCATCTAAGTGGAAGACCATTGGGACTGCCTGTAACGAGGCCTCGCTCCCGGTAGTCACGTGATTGTGGGCGTGCCGAAGCAGGGATCGAAACACTGCCTCGGAACACTTGCGCTTTAAAAGATCAACACTGTGTCGAGCAAACTGGCTCGAGCATAACATCACTAGTGTGGCGGCGCAGCAGGGGGACGTGTTGACAGATCCAGCTTGGCGCAGTGACAGTTTCTGCCAAAAGGCTTCGCTGAAGGTGCGCTAAAAGCTCGCCAGCTGAAACCAGGTCTACTGTCAACACAGGGGGAGTGCAGCCGGTGTAGGCCGAAGTTTGGCTGACCGGCGGACAGTGTGCACACGTCACCAAAACCTCACAGGCAGGTTTCCAGAATATCAGGCACATTAACGATGCAATAAATACCCAAAAAAACACTATTCAATGCAACTATCTGCAATCAGCACATAAATGTATCTCTATATCGACTGTCCCGTCACATCTGATGTCAGATCAAAGGGGATTGGCACCGTTTGGCGCGTTTGGCACGCGTAATGGAAACCCAACCTGATTTGATTAACACAGCTGCAAATATATGAGTTCACATCCCTCTCAGCCAACCACAAACAGCCACAGCATCAGATAGGGAGTATATATTCAGCATCTGTCATCTTAGAAAAGTCAAAAGAAAAGAAACAGTGAGACTGTGAGAGAGAAAGAGAGAGCGCGCGCGCACGAGAGAAACGCAACATTGATTTACAATTGTAAAGGCTACCTTTGCATCATCAGCCCGTGGAGGTCTGCTCGCAGTTCCGTATATTCGGACACTGCAAGCTTGGACCTCCCGGACCAAAACATCAGTTTCCTCCTGGGAGAAGTTTGGCCGTCTGACGCTGCTGCTCTCTTCTGCCACGGCGAATTGAGTAAACTCTCATTACGCCTTTGCGCGGTGCATTTAAGGGTGAGGAGAGGGGCTCATTTGATTGGTGTGATGTGTGTAAAACCCACTCCACGCCTTCTCTCCTCCCTGTTTCCGACTTGTGCAGGTAGGAGGGACGGAGGTGGGACAGAGGAGTAGCTGCGCCAGGCACACGGTGTGCCAAACTTGCAACATCCGCCTGGCCACACCCAGTTGGCGAAGTGCAGGTGCGCTGCACCCCCACCTCGCCCGGTCTGCGAAACTAGAGCCCAGTGAGTTCACTGTACTCCAACGGCCTCCATAGTCACCAGGTCTCATTCCAATAGAGCACCTTTGGGATGTGGTGGAACAGGAGATTCTCATCATGGATGTGCAGCTAACCAAAATCTCTGAGGAATGTTTCCAGCACCTTGTTGAATCTATGACACCAAGAATTAAAAAGGGGGTCCAACCTGGTAACTAGCAAAGTGTACCTAGTAAAGTGGCTAGTAAGTGTATACTTTCTGAGTTCTCCACCCTGTATGTGGCTCTCTGCCACAATCGCATTGGTTCCTATTGAAAGTGTAGATCTTAAGAAAATGACTCACAAAAATAAACTTTTATTGTTTTGAAGGCTCACCAATTTATCAAATAGCAGGACACTAGTTTCTAGTAAAAATTATTCATAAAGGCGGGAATAGTTCTATATGTTGGGGATTATTTTCAGCAGTGGAATAATACATGTTTGGTGCTCCTGTTAGCATTTACGGCAGCCTCAGACACACCACCTCAGTCACTATGGTGACAAGCGTGGCCTGAAGTTGCGTGGTCGTATCATCATGGTGACGGCCTTCAGAGAGTAGAAGTCGGATTCCTTCCAGGAGAACCAGACGATGCCGTCTGGCCCGAGCAGGTTCTGAGCTTTCAGAGAGTAGTGCCCCCCCTGGTGGATAAACATTTAAACATTAACATTTATTTATATTCATGCACGGTCCTACCACACTTTGTGGTGTGTTCTTGCAGACAGCCGTACCTTGTAGTAGACGCCATTGAGGTTGGCGTAGAAACACTGGTGGAACCACCAGCCGGCGTGGCTGATCTCAGCACAGATGTTGCCGGTATCTGGCGTGCTGAAGCCACGCAGGTCGTGGTACCAACCGAATGAGTCCTCCACCGTTCCACTGAAACCAGACACATGGAGGCGATACTGGTTCTCCTCGTTTTCTATCCTGCAGGAGGAGAAAACACAACCTCTTAATTACTGATGCTACACCTAACAAATCCACTTGCTTGACTGATCCCCTACCTGATCCCCTACTACCTGTGTCTGTAATAGTTGCCTCTGTACATTTCCCACAGGCTCTAGGTTCGCTGAGATGAGACAGGCCTGCGCAGAATCAATTGCTACGCAATGCATGGCACTTAGATTTGCATCTGACATCATTCACACAGAGGCAACATTAACCTCACAAGATTGAGGCGGCCGCAGCTATTACAAGCCATGCAGCTGCTCTCCACCGACTGCCAGTCCCTGGGCACGATGGGAAACACCTGGCTGTCAAGTGATCAAGGAGCTGATTGGCTCTTAGTTTTAACCACAAATTCAAATTTTCTGTGTTAATCGTTATATTTCATGCTGGATTGTTGGCTATTAGCCAGTTAAGTTTGATCTGTTAAACATCCTGTGTGGCTGACTAATAATTTGTGGTCTGCAAACTACAGGTCGCTTACAGATGGATCTAGCAGGATGTGAATATTTCTGTGACTTCCTGTGTATTCCTAACCTCCTTTTACACAGCCTGTTCATGGCCAGACTGTTGCACCGTTAATCTGCCTCGCCATTCTGTACAAAAGACATGATCAGGAAATGGGGGGACGGCGTTGTCTCACCTTTTAGCCGGCAGTAGAGGTAGTACTGCTTTGATTCAATGTCTGTGTAAAGGGGACCGCCGGCTGTTTGGGACAGGTGTGACGTTTTAATAGTGTGTTATGTAGGCGAATTTATTTGAATGTAGGTAACGTTTCTTACGTTACTTACATTCGAATAAATTCAACTAAGCATTGGAGTCCTGCATTGTGCGAACTGATTTAATTTTTCTTTTGTATGCACTGTTTTCGGCTCAGCACCTGCCCGTTTTTGGTTTGGATGTGCGTGTGGACTTCTTTGTATGTGTTATGTAGGCAACCCACCGCAGGAGATTTTAAAAAAGCAGCTGATAGCAGTTAGCAGCTAAATCAGGTGTGACTGTTATGTCACACCTGAGGCCTAAACTGTTACACATTATGCCTCATTTGTTGCTATATAAAAGTACACACTGTGGTTACAATATGCCGATGTTTGCTTGTATAAAGCCAATGTAATGAAAGGTCTTCACCGCGACAGTTCCGCCTGATCTTGTTCATTTCTCAGGGGAGGTGTGATTCACCTTGTATGAGCCTTCTCTCTCTACCTGTGTGTCTACCTGAAGCTGTGGTACAGAGCATGTCTGTGGACGTGGCTCCAGTCTTGCAGGTCGATGCGGAGGCTGTAGTGGCCCTGGTGGGAGAGCAGGTGGAGCTGTTGGTTGCCCAGCCAGTGTTCTCCTCGCAGCTCGCCGAAGCCGTCGCGGTACTCTGACCAGCCGCGGTTAAAACTCACCAAGCCATCACTTCGCCGCTGAAACACCGTCCAGCCCCCACCTGGGTCACACACGACACACGAAATATTTCAGGTTCAAATATCTGTACAAATACAATGAAAGGTATACACACAATTTGGTAGACATATACATTTCTGATACTAATGTATACATAAGGCCCCAAGCATGTTGTGAAAATATCCAATGTCATGTATTTTCTAGCATATATTCAATACACACACAGATATACTTTACAAACAGCTATATGCACTTTTGTGTCTGTACCTCATGCACCCACACATGCTGAACATACTGAAAGCACATGTGAATATAATGTGTGTAGATAGTGAGCAGTAACCAGTATGGGTCTCACCTTCGGTCTCCATGTCACAGTAGACAGGCAGGGTGGCACCTGGCGACAGGATGATAGTGTAAACACCAGAATGACGAACGCCATTGTGATAAAGAGATGCACAGTCGGATGGACAGAAGGACAGGTGCTGTCCATCTGAGGGACAGAGACAGACAAGGGACAGGCCTTAACACAACATCAGGGAACACTCAGACGGCCAACTAACACAATGACACTGAAATTCTTATCCTCACCACTGTGTTGGTTGCATGTGTACCTGGTGGCAGTGTGTCTTTCATGCCCAGCAGCGGCATGCTTCTGATCATTGTGCATCCTGTGTTGTGGCTCATGTGCTGCATGGTGGCTGTTAGGTTGCGCAGCTGCACCTGCAGCTCGTACAGCAGCGCCCCATGCACGTGGAGCAGTGTGTCGGCCTCGGCATGACGCAGCTCCAGAGAACGCAAGCGCTGCTCAAAAGTCACGTTTGAACCAACAGCTTCTTCACCCTGAGAGAGAGAGAGATGGAGAGAGAAAACAGGAGACACTTCTGTAGGAGATGTTGGTGATGTTTGTTTTGTTGAAAATGAGGTTTACCAAAACGGAAACATGCAGTTAAGAAACAGTGAAGTTAAAACAATCTTCAGAGTTTGCACATGGAAAATGCAGCATTTACAAACACTGCATTTTCAAACCTTTAGAACTAACATATTATTCAATATATGTAAATATGTAATATATAAGGTAGCTCAACCATAGCAAATCAGATGTAGACTACAGTCTGTATAGACCAGGGGCGATTGCTCTGAGACAACAAGGGAGGCTGAACTTCCCCTAAAATTTCATAGAAAAAATGGTTAAATATGCTAGACTGGTTCCAGACCATAGACCCCGCCCACTCAACTGAGTAGGCTTGCATTACTGGTCTGGCATACTTCTATGAATTTGCGATTTATCTCGTCCAAACGATGGACGGACCAATGAACGCCGGGTGTAGGGGCGGGTCTAGCGATTAGCCAATCAGCGCCACGCTGATGTCAAGCTGTATGCCGGTGGGTAACTGGTGAGGATAGCAACAATGGTGACCCCTACAGATCCTACAGACCACATTAACGATGCTATTGAGGTATTTCGCCACTACTCGCGTTAATGGAGGACCAAATTAAGGAAGCTGCTAAACTGGATTTAACGGCAATGCAGCTGGGCGTGCACGACGACGGAGACATTTTAAACGGGCAATGCTCGCTTGTTTTCGGCACCCCCGAGGCATGGATACTAATGACGTCAGATTCTGGGTGAGTTGTTGATCTCTACTGATTGGTTAGGGAAAAAATCAAATTCCCTCCCCCTTGTAAATTGCCTTCAATGGAAGCCATGTCAGACTGAAGGTTCTGGGAACTTCAGTCTGACACTCAGGCTATAAATATGCACTATTGAATTTACATTAAAATAAGAATTTACATTGGATTAAACGTGCGCTAGGATGTGTTTAACATCATGACTATGATGTTCAAACGTCAGCTGTTTATCACCAGTTTTCAAACGCGACCTCCCTGTCATACATTCTTAAGTCAGCACGGTGGACGCAGAGCCTCCAAGCATTCCTATGAGACAGCGCTGAGCAGGTTTTTTTCATGTAGCAAAGCGAGACAGTCATTGGATAAATGCCACAGAATCGTCACTTCCAGGGAGGCTCAGCTTCCCTGGGACCTAATGGAGCGGTAGGTGGGAGAGGATGCTCAGTGTATGCACGATGATTGGAGGAATTGTCTAAAAGGCTGAACCTCTTTGTGATTGACAGCGCTTTTGAAATACACACTCAGTCCCATGTGGATATTTGCGAGTGGAGTCTTCTGACAGAGTGCCGTCCGGAGTTCCTTATTTCCATAAGCGATATAGCTCATTTTCACCTTTGTACAGTACACACACAACACACACTGTAAATAAAGACATAAATTGTGTTGTTGAGTTTGTACCCTGTTTAGTGTCGTAAGTTGTTTTGTTTGTTTGTTGAATCACAAAGCTGTAGTTGTGTTGTGTGCAGTTGGTATGACAGGGTCACAGAACATTTTCTACAAAAGGAGCGGAGGGCAGAATTCATAAATAAATGTGTGTTTCAGTAATATTTGAGAATGTTCAGAGAATGTTGCTATAGATAGCGCTGTTTGTTACCTGGGCCAGTGTTAAGGTGCTCCTCCTTTCAGGGAAATTTATTTTGAGAGAAAATCAGTTCTGGTGGTGTAGACACAGTTCAGGTGTATAAACCCATCTGAAAATCTTTGAGGTGTGTTTTGCTTAAATTTTTCTTTTATAAGTTACTGCCTCGCTACAATATGACAAATTTTATGATGTAAACTTAAAGTGAGCTTCCCCTGTTTGAAAGACCAGCAGCTGCCACTGGTAGGCCTATAGACCCTTTTAGACATCACAATGATGTCATTCTTTCAGCTGGACATAAAACCTGCCTCTCCACCACAGTGCTGTAGGCTACATAGGAGTCTTAAAATGTGGTCTTGTTGTGTTATTGGGAGCCAGAATAGAAGGAGTCATGGCTCAAAACCAGCCGCCACTGGCCATCAACAAAAACAAAGACAACTATGGTTAAATGTGATAACACAAAAGGACTGGATAAATAACATTATGTGTATTAAGGGTTATCATGTCCACCTCATCAGAAAATGGGGAGGTATTAAGAGGAATGTTCTCCATAACGTTAGCTTTGATAGCAAAACAAACTGGAGGAAACCGTTCCAGTGTCGTCCTCCTTTAGCCTGAGTGTTAGACTGAAGCTCCCAGAACCTTCAGTCTGACATGGCTTCCATTGAAGGCGATTTACAAGGGGGAGGGAATTAGATTTTTTCCCTAACCAATCAGTAGAGATCAACGACTCACCCAGAATCTGACGTCATTAGTATCCATGCCTCGAGGGGGCCGAAAACAAGCGAGCATTGCCCGTTTAAAATGTCTCCGTCGTCGTGCATGCCCAGCTGCATTGCCATTAAATCCAGTTTAGCAGCTTCCTTAATTTGGTCCTCTATTAACGCGAGTAGTGGCGAAATACCTCGATAGCATCGTTAATGTGGTCTGTAGGATCTGTAGGGGTTGCCATTGTTGCTATCCTCACCAGTTACCCACCGGCGTACAGCTTGATATCAGCGTGGCGCTGATTGGCTAATCGCTAGACCCCCAGCGTTCATTGGTCCGTCCATCGTTTGGACATGATAAATCGCAAATTCATAGAAGTATGCCAGACCAGTAATGCAAGCCTACTCAGTTGAGTGGGCGGGGTCTATGGTCTGGAACCAGTCTAGTCTTCCTTTGTAAGATTGGCATAGTAATCACCCACAAGCTTCCTGTGACATCATCCATCCACTGAGTGAGAGCATACGAGTCTGCCAGTCTGGTCCCGTTGGTCAGTGTTTACTTATTCAAGTAACACTTGCGGTCCCACATATACACACACATATGTATATACATATATACATATGTGTGTATATATATATATATATATATGTGTGTGTGTGTGTATATACTAAATTGTACTTTTTAAATTGGTTGTTTTATGTTATTTATGTAGCCTACTCAGGTCTCTCTTGAAAATGAGATTTTGATCTCAACAAGATTTACCTGATTAAATAAAGGTTTATATATAGATGGCAGAAACCAGATTGGAAGTCATTATACGGGGTTCCAAAATGCTGTAGTATTGTGGATGCTAAGCATAAATGTGGCAATAACATGTATTAGTGTGGATATAGCCTGAGACTTCTGTCAGCAAACAATGGCACCATTTGAAAAAAAAAGAAAGTCACAAAGTCAGATTGCAGTCCTAACTCAATTTTGACCAGCGGTGGCCTCGACACACCCCGGCCGGGAAAAATGCCTCTGGGTCAGGTAACTTACGAGGATGCAGGGCCTCAGCCAAAAGGCCTAAAGCTAATCCTGTTAGCATTCAGGGTTAATGAGGACTTAGTGGGTGTCAAGACAGAGAGATAAAGACAGACAGATTAATAGAGAGAGAGCGGGGTTGTGTTTTGCCTGGCCGAATTATCTTTTTGCAACGAAATGCTACAGAAGTGTCAAACTACTCCTTTAAGAAAGTCAAGTTGTCATTTCAGGATAGCGGGACATCTTGGTACGCTCTTGGTCATGGTCATAGTGTTGAAAGTATTCACAAAATACTTCACATTCACCTCGCAAATGTAATTATTATTATGCAGCTGTTAGATTTTGTAGATAGTGCCCTCTGGTGTGTGAAAAGAACCCCGTTCTCCCCTACAAAAAAGGTCACAGTTAGTAACCTTGCGTACAGCAGTGTACCTGCACCTCCAGGGCTTTGATTCGATGCCGGTGGTTCCTCAGCTCCTCCTGCAGCTCTGACATCGTCTCCCTCAGCTCATCCAGCTGCTCCTTCCTGTTCTGGTTCTCGTGAAGCCAGTGTGAGATGTCATCTGTGCAGCGGAACATATCCGGGCAGCGTTGCCGTGACGTTCCCACTGGCACCGGAGGAAGTGTCGCCATCAGCCGACACTGGCCGCTAGACGTCAGCTGGCTGCTGTACTCGCCGCACTGTGCTGACGTGCTACCAACAGTCTGGTTGAAGGTTTGGTTGGTGCTGTTATTAACAGCAGTGTTGCTGCTACGGATCAGTGGCGGGGTGTCTGGGTGCAGGTCGGCATACGTTTCCAGGAGCGAGGAAGGAGGATGCCAGTCAGCGTCCTCATAGTTGTCCTTGTTTATGTCCCAGTTTGTTTCAGTGTTTGTGTCTGGCACTTCTCTGTTTGTTTGGATGTTCATGTCCAGTATGTCCCCGTTTGATTCTGTCAGGATGTTGGGGTGTACATCTTCATTGTGTCCAACATCTGGGTGTTCATCAGAGGCCACAAAGTCACCAGTGAGTAGGACAAAAGTTAGTAAAATGGATCTCCACTTCATCCCGAACATTCACTAACTTGCCTTCCCTGCTTGGTACTGACTTTTATCCATTTTTATCAGGTAAGGTCAATGGTATACTCAGTCTCAATTATCAGATCAACACCAGACATCATAGCAGAAAGATGAGGTCCAGACTTCACCTAGAGTTAGGTTGAGGCTGAGAGTCAGGATGTCCAAAACAAAGTTAATGGAATTTTTGTCCATGAATTGTGACTTAATCACAAATTGGCCTGACCTTTTCAAACTTTGTAACATCACAGTCAGACTTCTGTGAAGGAGCTTGACCTGGTCCAATGGCACCAGGACTCGTGCTTTCACTTTCTGTGGATTAGTACAGCAAATATTGTTACTTCTTGCCCAGGAAACAGGGTTAGAATCTGGATATAATCAAGAGAAGCTATTTTACATCAAGGTGATGTTTCAGTCAAGTGAAGTGAAAAAAAAAATCTTTGAAGTGAAGAGAGGAGACGAGGATGCTAAAACTAGATCTTAACTCAGCCCAGATCAAAGGAAAGGCTCAATGCTACTGATAGAATCTTCAAAACAACCTGATGGAGAGCTCAGACAAATTACAGAGTAAAAACAAAAACGTTTGACCATGTATCTGTGCCACAAACATAAACATGTTGCATCCCTTCAAGTTGGCTAAAGTCCAGCTCAGACGTCCGATTCATGACAAGACAGGTTAATACTTGCAATGCTCTGGTCTGCAACCTCCTGAAAACCTGCCAGTATACACCAATAGGACAAGACTAGATGGTGTATAGTCTCCATAGCAACAACTCTATGTACTTCCGTTACTTCCGTTCTGATTTCCAGCATTTCAGACTTATTTTGTAGCTGAGTATAACTTGTAGTTTCCTAAAATATGAATGAGGATAGTTATAGTGAGATACTTGCTACAGTTGCATTTCTAGTACGCTAGTGATGAAACGGCAAAAACATAATACACAAAAAAGCCTGAACTTCAGATGGACTGTATTATTGTAACCAATGGACTCTAGTGTTGTTTGCGTTGTGTTGATATGAAGAGGCCTAGACCATGAATAACTCTGGAGGCGACCTCTGTTTATTCCTGACAACAAGAGGTCAAAAAGAATGGGTCTTGTCCCATTAAATATTTTGCAAGTTTGGCAACAGTGTGCGGGAATCTTTTTTCTTTCTTGACCTGCTGAAGTTTTTTCCAACGCACTTGTTCAGGAGACTCTTCAAAGGTGTGCATGAGCCAGTTTTTTGACAGCAAAAGGTAAAATCAGTTACAACCATATAAACTTGAGCCCCTACACAAATTAAGTGACAGGAATATGTTAGCATATTATACAGTAAGTTTAGGCTGAAAAATGAACATATAGACACAGCTTAACAGCACTAAAACACAGAAATGACTACAAGAACCATGCCGCCTACCTCTCCCATGAAGTAAAATAGCAAAAGGGGAGAAGAAAGGAGGGAGACACCCTTTTATAGGTGGGGTACCACCAGGGTGAATGTAGGCATACAGAAACTGATTATTAAAAGTTCCACATATTGATTATGGAGACCTAAGTGTGTCAGGTTAAAACAACGGAAACAAATTTTGTGTGATTATAATACTTGATAATACAAGTGTACATTTGACTTTGTTACACATATTACTACTGTATAATTGACCCTATTACATTAATAAATATGCCACAATGATTTAAATAGCCAGCTCCAATTAATCAGTAAATGACTTTGTGTGTGGGATGTGCACATACAGCAAGCAGCAGCAGCAGCAGCAGCAGCGACCCACTGTCTGACACTGACACACTATGAGGATGGAACAGAGGGCTGGTATCAGAGAATGCTGCAGCAACACATCGTCACACCGTCAAACACGTGTGTGCGCACAGACTAGCAGACTGGCTGTTGGAACAGCATGGCGTGTGTTTTAAAACCAGCAGCTGGCAATTTGACAGGCTGGCTAGAGTTAAGCTGAGATGAGCCAGTTTACAGCGCTGCAACTTTTTCCTGCAATGCTCTAAAATGGTATTGTCTTGTTGTGAATCTTTGGTCTGAACTAGGTTTTACTGCTTACTAGCTTCTATGGGACAAATTTGCTTTCCATTTGGGGTAAAGTTTCAAACAAAGCCATGGCTGACTCAGACATTTTGCTGGAAATGTTTGAAATGTGAGGACAGCTGTGTCAAAAGTAAATGGTATCTTTATGTCAAGATGGCCGCCCCTAGGGCTGCCCCCTAATAGTCAACCAAACTTTAGTCAACCAGAAAGGTCATTAGTTGGCAAGATTTCATTGGTCCCTTAGTTGCAAAAAATAAACCAACCAAACAAACAAACGTGAAACTCACCTTTGCCTTGTCAAAATAAATCAAAACCTATATGACTGGACCATGTGGGAATTTAATTTGAAAGGACGGACACAGAAAGAGGCCACACTCAGCAGTCAGACAGGAGTCACATTGCAAACCAATCACAGCCGACAGATATCTTTCCCTTCTTCCATAAATATTCAGTCTGGTAAATACAGAAGAGTTGATGCTTTTAGTGCAGGGCTACCCAGAGCTTTACATCTGTCCCACAGTCGACAGGCCTACACACTTATAAACAGCACCTTGAAGAAGATAAGCTCTGCTCTCAGGATTTCAGGCAAATAGGCTACATGTGAGCGGCTAGTCGACTAATGGCCCTAAATGACGACTATTGGTCGACTAGGAAAATTCTTTGTCGGATGCTCTGTGAATAATGATTGATATGATTGCACATCAGTATTGAGCCTTTCAGCATGTGCAGACCAGATTTTACTGCCCATGTGTTGTACCCCACTGATATGACATGATATGGCGCCGCAATTTCTCCTCTTTTTAACCTCCCTGTTCATGAAGATGCTCCAACATCTGAGATTTAAGAGTCCACGGATGAACAGGAACCTTTAAAAGAGGACTAAATTCAGATAGTAGAAATTCCTAAGATTTCCACTATTTGCCATTGAACATAATCTTGTGCTCTGCAAAATCATCTAACATTGACATACTTGTCTGGCAGTAGTCTTGTCCACAGTGTTAAATATTTTGCGTTTGGTTACTTTAACTTAAATGCACCTTCAAGAAAGTTTTCAGAACAGTCCCTGCTTTCAGCTGCATCACCAGACGGTAGCAATGCAACTTTGACAACAAAAATAAGGCGAATAAATGTTGAATCAGAATTTCTAAAGCAACCTAGCAACCGAGGTAAAACATTAAAAATGATTCTTTAGCATGAATTTTACATTTAAGTTGAACCCCATGTTCCTACCTGTCACACTGCATGTCCCAGCAGCATCCCAGCGCTGAATTCAACTCAATGGAAAAGCATTAAGACAGCCGGGAGACTCTGTGTGTGTGTGTGTGTGTGTGTGTGTGTGTGTGTGTGTGTTCAGCGCCTGGTATGACATCTTATCCAGATAATCCCCTAACGGGATTGGCAGCCTTTGGCCTGTAGGGTAATAGATTACATTTAATGGGACTAGACTAATCTGACTACAAGTTACAGTAACTGACATAACACAGTGAATGAAAGACACTGAAGAAACAATACGATTTCAACAGGTGTTACTGAAGGAACGCAGGACGCAGACTGGCCAATCATAACGTAGTATTGGGCCGGCTCAGACCAGGGTCCAACAACAAAACAGCTGTGCTCGATTGACTTTAATTCAGTCCTTTCAGATTTTCTTCATTTTGAGACTGGTTTTGTGGATTTGGAGCTAAATGTTGTGCCTGGAGCTCATAGTGTATTAATGATACTCATTACCTGGAGAGGCTGGAAAAAGATATAGGTTTCTTCCCTGTTCCAAAACCAAAATCAAACCCTGAAAAGTGTAGGGTTAGCTAGGTTAGCTAGCTAGCTACTGAAGATATAGCCTACTGAATGTATACACACGCTGCTTATTTTGCTTTTTAATGATTAATGACCAACCCTGCTGTACAGGAATCAGTGAAGGGAAGCAGGGAAACTTTGCTGATATTCAACCAGCTGTGTGTCATCGCACTGTACGCAGATGCGCAGGTTTAATATCAGCAAAGTTTCCCTTTATATTCATTGTCTTCTGTCGCGATCACCAGTGATGTGGTGGTTCACTTTTACACTGTGATCTGTAGCCTGTAGTTCGGCTTTAGCTTCTAACTATCTTTGTCTTTTTAACCTGTTTTTGCTGCTCAGTCAGTTTGACATCCTGGATATATTCTTCAAACGCATTTTGTAGACCCCTGTCTGCTTCTCTCTGGAATTATTGTTTCATTTTTCACTTTTGTAAAAACATTTTCGAATAACTGTATTTGTGTAGACAACGTATAACATTTTTTTATTGCTATTCCTGATGTTTAGATTGGAGTTGACAGAAAGCTAGCCAGCTAGGTAATGTTACCGTCATCAGCTTGTTAGCTAGCTTGCTAGCTCACACTATCTGGCGTCTGTCATCCGTCCTGTTCTGCAAAATTGTCGGATTTTTCACATTACGATAACACACAAGCTAGTATAACTATGCTGCCTCGTAATGTTAGCTGGTTAGCTTGCTAGCAGAAGTCCCCTGTCGTACATACATTTCATGATCTGTCGTTCATCAAACAAAGCATGATGAATACAGCAAACGCGATCAGTAGGATGAACTCAGCTGGAGACTCCATTGTAGATGCTGGTTGGAAATGTAGATGGCTTCCTGTTTAAAATAGTTATGTATGCATGAACGTACCCGACGCGGTGACATAGTGAGTGGTGTCCCAATTCCTAGGGAAAGATTTCAACCCCTACCCCTCGTTGCTTTATTTCGAGGGCCAAGGGGTAGTGGGCAAGGGCTAGGGGTAGGGCCAAGGGCTAAGGGGTAGTGGAGGGGGGGGGTATTGGGATTGGGTCTAAGTCATATAAATCCATGTAGATTGACAATACAAGCTCTGGGAGCTACCAAACTTGTCATGCTGGATGACAGAATATCCCTCTACATAACAGAAAAAACAGAATGCAAATATCTCAATGCAAATAGGTGATACAGACTTATAAACACATACCTAAAATAGACGGAAATGTAAAAGATGGGCATCTAGATGTGAGTGATGATGATTCATATAATATCAAATGTACGTTGTTGTACAAAAAGACAATATTATGTTAACAGAGTGTAGTTTCCTACTGCCTCTCTGCTCTAAATGTCAGAGCTCCGCTAGTAAGGTGTGCATCCAGCCTGCAGTACGCACTGCGCAGGTGGAAGGCCTAATAATATCACAAAAAAGGACATACCCTTCAGGGGCAGAAAAAAGAAAAAAGGACAAGATAAAGATAAAAACGACAAGATAAAGGTATGTTTGCATGTCTTGGTAATGTAACGTTTGGTGTCAAGGAGATTTTGAAAAGTTTCCTCAAATTAGGAAGGTCTCTAATTGTTGATATTTTGTTCCAACTACATTAGCCTATAATAGCAAATTAGCTAGCTAACATTAGTTCAAAACTAGAGAAACTTTTCTTTTAACTGGTAGGTAATACTTTGAATAAGTTGGTTCTCGGTATATATACAGTACCAGTCAAAAGTTTGGACACACTTTCCCATTTACTTGAATGAAAAAGTGTGTCCAAACTTTTGACTGGTACTATATACATACATACATGCATTAATGAATTAACTTAGGTAACTTATAGTTTGACATATGCTGTTTGCAATTGTTTGCTGCAGAGCATAGTAATTTATGTGAGTAAATAAACATATTCCTTTTACAACAACTCCCTATTATGCTCATAAGTTATATGAAACTTCCCCAGGAGCACTGTTAAAGTATTTTGGAGGAGGCACTGACTCAGCCCAAGGGCAGTCCACCTCCTCAGGCTCAGCCAAGGCTAATCCGGTGAGGGAAAAACTGTCACCATATATATTTAATTTCTAGTCAAATTATCTCATTAAGATATACTAATATAAGATATAATCATATGACAAGGGACATGTTTTTCATCTTAGGTCCATCTCCATCCTCTGCTCCATCCACTGTCCCCTCTGTGTCTGCTGCAACCTCAGCTCTACCTGGTAAGTTAACAACAAAACAGCCTTTGTAATTGCTCACTGTACTGCAGGACATTCTGAGATGAATAATTTTTTATAAGATATAATCATATGAAAAGGGACATGTTTATAGACAAATGCATATTATTTCAAAACTTCTCAAGCAATTGTCAGTTATTCCACTGGCAGATTGTTTTTTTATTACAAGCTATAGCTGTACTATTTTATTTAGAAAATAAGCAGCATAATTTTCAAGTGTAATATGACATCTAAAATGACTAGCTTTTGTTGTTGTTTTTCATCTTATGTCCATCTCCATCCTCTGCTCCATCCACTGTGCCCACTGTCCCCTCTGTGTTGCAGTTTATTTAAAACAAAAAATAATAAAGCAGATTGTGTTTACAGTAAATGATTGGTTTATTTTGTTACTTTTAGTTGGCCTAGATGACATTCGGTATTCCACTCAGTACTATATCACTTTGAATATTAAGTGTAAATCAACCCCAGGCTGTTCTTGTAGCTGAATTTGCTACCATTTCAGATTAAAAACCATAGATGGGTAAAACATGCTGGGCTGCTCTTTGAGGTTTTATGTATTGATTCTCTGTGTGGCCAGTAGGGGGAGTTGCTGACTGCCAAATATTGAAAGATTTTTCTGCAAGTTTGCAAATCTGTTGTCCGCTTCCATGGCCTGAATCACTGTGGATTACAATCTAATTACAACAAAAAGTTCTCACATCTAGTTTTACAAGTGTATCCGTAATGACAGAGTAGAACATGAAATAAGTCATAGTAGGTGTGTGAATGATCAATAATCAGTATTAGTGGCAGTAATAGAGGGCCCCAAAATCAAATTTTGCCTAGGGCCCCATGGAGGCTTGGGCCGGCCATGGTCCTGAGTTTCCCTTTTGCTGGTCAGGAGTTTTAAGGCACTTGTCTTCCCTTTGCCAACAAAAGCACAGTGTCACATCCTGTATATGCATGCAACCCGATTAGAGCCCTACAAACCTCTATGCCAACTGTGGCAGCCACCCTCCTAATATCCACAAGCCTTGTATGGGTCCTAGTGCTACAGTTCAGGAATAATAGGGCATCAATCTTGTCACAGAATCCCAAAGACATAAAAAATACATCTGTGTCTTCTGAGCAGATAACTACAGATTGGTATCCCTCTCTTGTGGCATGGGCAGCATGAAGAAGTAGGCAGCCATCTGCTTCTTCTTGTTGACATTGCAGGGCTGACACCTTCTCACTGTCTTGAGATGTGATTCTGTAGCATTTGTCATTTACAGTTGCATACAGTATTTTATCATGTATTTTTGCTCTATACTATGCCTTTCTCCATTCATGGACTATAAAGCTAATGAGACTAGTTTGTTACTGACTTTGGTCAGGAAGCTCCTCCACTGTCTTACTATCTGTGTGGCTGTGATACTTTGTAACTCATAACCAGTCTCTTCACTCCGTAGAGATCTCTCACTGTTCTTGATCGAGTTCTCCTTGTATGTGTATTGGTCCGCGCTTTTGTTACCTCAAGGCTGGATTACTGTAACTCTCTATTATCAGGTAGCTCTAGTAAGTCCTTAAAAATTCTCCAGCTAATTCAGAATGTAGCGGCACGTGTACTAACAGGAACTAAGAAATGAGATCATATTTCTCCTGTTTTAGCTTCTCTGCACTGGCTCCCTGTAAAATCCAGAATTGAATTAAAAATCCGACTGTTAACTTATAAAGCTCTAAATGGTCAAGCTCCGTCATATCTTAGAGAGCTCATAGTGCCCTATTATCCCACCAGAACTCTGCGCTCTGAGAACGCAGGGTTACTCGTGGTCCCTAAAGTCTCCAAAAGTAGATCAGGAGCCAGAGCCTTCAGCTATCAGGCTCCTCTCCTGTGGAATCATCTTCCTGTTGCGGTCCGGGAGGCAGACACTGTCTCCACATTTAAGACTAGACTTAAGACTTTCCTCTTTGATAAAGCTTATAGTTAGGGCTGGCTCAGGCTTGGCTTGTACCAGCCCCTAGTTAGGCTGACTTAGGCCTAGTCTGCCGGGGGACCTCCTATAATACACCGGGCACCTTCTCTCCTTCTCTCTCTCTCTTGTGTCCTGTTACTGCATCTTGCGAACTCGGCCATACTACACGTCACTAACTCGGCTTCTTCTCCGGAGCCTTTGTGCTCAACTGTCTCTCAGGTTAACTTATATTGCAGCAGTGCTTGGATAGTGTGACGTGTGTGGTTGTGCTGCTGCCGTGGTCCTGCCAGATGCCTCCTGCTGCTGCTGCTATCATTAGTCATACTTCTACTGTTATTATACATGTATGATTATTGTCACATATGTATACTATCAGATATTAATATATACTTTCAACATATTGTACCACAACAGCTAGAATTATAATTATAATATTATTACTTTCATTAATGTTGTTGTAAGCTACTGTCATTACCGTCTGTCCTGCATCTCTCTCTGTCTCTCTTTCTTTCTCATTGTGACATATGGATTACTGTTAATTTATTATGCTGATCTGTTCTGTACGACATCTATTGCATGTCTGTCCATCCTGGAAGAGGGATCCCTCCTCAGTTGCTCTTCCTGAGGTTTCTACCGTCCCTACCGTCCATCTATCACTGTAGCAGAGTTACCTGAGAGTTGCTCTGCTACTGGTACATCTTTCTGTAAGGTTGTGGCCAACAAAGCTTTGTTTGTCTTTCTCAGTAAACCATCTGGTCTGGACAGGGCCCAGGGCAATGGACCAAGTGGATGAGAAAGGATTTACTCCATACGTAGACTGCGTCTTTGTGCCATCACTATGATGTGTCCAAACAAAGACCTGTCTGCTTTCAAGATGATCGCCCTGCCACTTGACTTCACTTCTCTCTTCTTACACATATCACTGAATGTCTTCAGCCTGTTTGTTTTCATTGGATCATGGAACTTCTTTAGTGGTGGGTCTTTCTGTAGTCTCTCATCTTTGAAGGTTGCATAGCATTGCTAACCAATCTTATATGCCTTCATCAGATCAGAGGTGATGTCTTTGGGGGCTGCTTTTGCTGTGGAGATGCTCATTATGTCCTGCTTCTCTTCAAATGGATTGATCCGTCCATCTATGAGGCTGACCACAGCTGAAATGGCTTCCTTGTCTTTTTGGATTCTTGGCTGATTTAGCTCTGCATGAATAAGCTCTGATTTTTGCCTTGCACCATCTCCCTAACTTGTCCCAGGAATGCACTGCAGTGCTTAGCTGTTATATAGTAATGCTTGATAGCTCCAGCATTCAGGCTGAACCGTGATGTGCCCCCAGGAGTCTGTGTGTCTTTGTTCACTGTGACTTCAGTAGCCTGGTCCACAGGAATCCGACCAAATCGGTTGTTACTTGACAGCTGCACTGAGAACTGTCCTGTCTTGAAGGCCTCATACACAGTAGGATTCTTCTTTGAGAGATTTGACATCTCAGCAAAGTAAAGGGACAGGTACCTGGCATAATTCAGTTTGTCATAGGCAAAGCACCAAGGGATCACAGCTCTTACAGCATGGAGGTGCAAGTCCCAGTCAGGGTATAAAGCATAAATGCTTATTGTCCAATAGCAGAGAAGTGTATAAACTTAGCTCTAAACCAGTTTTGCTGAATCACCCACTCAACAGTGATGTGACAGATTAAATCATTTTAGAATCTCCTTAGATAAAAAAAGGCACCACCTAGTGGTCAAGTTTGGGACACACCTAGGGGCAGTTACTCCACTGCAAATTAGACCTGTTTGTATGTGATACATAAGTCCAACTTTGACTTTGAAATCTCATGTCATTTACTTACTGTCACTATGTTGCCCCTACCTGTGACAAGTGATTATTATATAGCTACTGTATTTGTAGATATGCTCATTCATTTTTTTTTTCCTGAAAAGGTATACTGAGCTATATTCCCACCAATTTTCAAAGACATGGGCTCATTAAGAAGCATTCCTTAATCATAATAAGCAAACCATGTGCATGAAGTACAGTAGAAAGTTTTGTTTTCTTTCATCTGGGACACCTCATATGTTTAGTGGACTGACTCCCTGAATATGCAAGCTATCTTTACTGTTTTGGTATCAATTCATGGCAGAGATATTGCAAAGTAATTGAGAACATTCTACATAGATGCCCATCTTTTACATTTCCGCCTATTTTAGGTATGTGTTTTTAAGTCTGTATCTCCAATTTGTATTGAGATATTTGTGTTCTGTTTTTTTTCTGTTAAGTAGAGGGATATCCTGCCGTCAAATTTGGTAGCTCTCAGAGCTTGCATTGTCAATCTACATGGATTTATATGACTTAACCTCCATTCGGCCAGGCTTTTTTTGAGCTCTTTTTTAGTTTTCCTATGGGGTTATAAATCAAGTGATAGTACACAGAAAGCTACCACTGGTGCAAGGCTATCACATTTTTTCTAACACTAGAGATGTATACCTTGCTCAAAATCACTATGAGAATTATTCCCCCCAGGTGGTACCGGTGGGCCAAATTTGGGGTCCTGGCTCACGGACTACTAGGCTTCACATTATCTTCAGATGATCCTTCAGCATATTTTACTGTGTATTTATGACTGTTATGAACGTGCTTGCAACCAGCTGCCCGTTTACACATCCAGCAGACACAGCAGCCCAGTCACTAGAGGAAAATGTTGGTATTGCATATTTCTGCAAACAACAAAAAATGTTCTGCAACAGCACTATGAGCGGCAGTGGCTCAGTCCATAGGGACTTGGGTTGGGAATCGGAGGGTCGCCTGTTTGAGTCCCCGTCCGGACCAAATATGGAGCGTGGACTGGTAGCTGGAGAGGTGCCAGTTCACCTCCTGGGCACTGCCGAGGTGCCCTTGAGCAAGGCACCGAACCCCCCCAACTGTTCGGGGCGCCTGACCAAGGCTGACCAAGGTGTTAATGACAAGCAAGAGTGAAAAAATTGAATTTCTCCTCAGGGGATTAATAAAGTATATATATATATTTTTTTATATATATATCAGATCAGCACGCCTGCACAAAATGCACGGGACCCTGATTCCTGCCCCTGTGGATGGTGGGCCCACAGGGTGATGGCTCCATGTTATTTATTCAGGCTGAGCCCGACTGGGCCCCATGGCCCAGCCACCAGGTCTGGCTCCAGGGTAGGGCCCCGGTACCCCCATACCAGGTGAGGTGCTCAAGCTCCAAATATGCAGTTTTATCAAAGTCTTCTTGAATTGCTCTTAGTCTGGCTCCTCCCCTGTGACCAATTTACCTTGGGAGACTCTACCAGGGGCTATTAGCCCCAGACAACACAGCTCCCAGGTTCACAGAGACACACAAACCCTCCACCATGTTAGGCTAGCGCTTCTCGGAGGAGCTTAGAGATAGGGTGAGGAGCTCAGACAAATGGAGGGAGCTTGGAAGGGGTCAGTTGAGGTGGTTTGGGCATCTTATCAGGATCCTCCAGGGCGCCTCCCGTTAGAGGTGTTTCAAGCACATCCCACTGGTAGGAGGCCCTGGGGCAGACCCAGAACACACTGGAGGGATTACATATCTCATCTGGCCTGGGAACGCCTCAGGATGGATGGATGGAACAAATTTGTTACATTTGTATCTTTCATAGTATCATATCAACATTTCTTTTTTTTTTCAGATTGTTTTTATCAGCTTTTGCCTTTAATGGACAGGATAGTGTGTAAAACGGGGAGAGAGAGAGAGAGAGAGAGAGAGAGAGAGAGTGAGTTGGGGGAGACACGCAGCAAAGGGCTACAGGCTAGAATCGAACCCGCGGCCACTGCAGCGTGGCAGGTGCCTCTGTACATAGGACGCCGGCACTATCCACTACGCTACCAACACCCCCATATCAGTGTTTTTAAAGTGATGTAGTATATGAGCTGACTTCATCAGGAGTTGGAGGGGATGGTGGATGGTGTGCCAGGCTGCAGACCACTGTTCAAGAACAAGAAACAGCAAAGCTGCTGCTGTTTTTCCTCCGGTGATAGTGCATCGGAAAAGAGTTGTATTTACTGAGTAATTGCTGCATTTCCAGCAAAGACTGTACTGCCAAAACTGGTTATTTTAAGCCAAAAAGTGATCTTTTCATAAACATAACCAAGTGGTTTTTGTGCCACTAGAACTTTTTTGTACAACTGCCTACTGATCAGTATCAGTAATAACATGAAAAGTTTCTTGTTATAACAAGATCTTTTTCACATTCTCTTTTTTAATAACATGAAAATTTTGTAATAACATGAAAATATCTTGTTACATGATGAAAACATTTTGTTGTAACAAATTTTTCATGTTACAATTGATACTCCAGCCATCCATTTTCAAGTGCTTACTTTCAACTGCAGCCTGAGCAAAGTACTCCAGACGTCCCTCTACTCAGCAACACTGTTCAGCTCCTCCTGGGGGACCCCAAGGCGTTCCCAGGCCAGATGAGATATGTAATCCCTCCAGCGTGTTCTGGGTCTGCCCTGGGGCCTCCTACCAGTTGAATATGCCCTGAACACCTCCAGCGGGAGGCACCCAGGAGGCATCCTGATCAGATGTCCAATCCACTTTAACTGATCCCATTCGACGCAAAGGAGCAGCGGCTCTACTCTGAGCTCCCTTGGGTTGTCCGAGCTCTTTACCCTGTCCTTAAGGCTGAGCCCAGACACCCCATGCAGGAGACTCATTTTAGCGGCTCATAGGCTATCTGCAACTTCATTCTTTCTGTCACTACCCAAAGCTCATGACCATAGGTGAGGGCTGGGACGTAGATGGACCAGTAAATCAAAAGTTTTGCCCTCTGGCTCAGCTACCTCTTTACCACTACAATCCAGCACAGCACCTGCATCACTACAAGCGCAGCGCCAAACCGCTGATCCATCTCACGTTCCGTGGCATGCAGTAGGGGGCTGCAGGCCAGAGTTGAGCCGCCGCCGCTGTGCTGAGGGCTGAGCCTCTGTGCATGGGACACCTGCTCTAACCACTAAGCAACCGACACCCCCCTGATCTGATACTTCTATTTTCGCACATAATACAGCTGCGCAGTGCACACTAACCCCACAAGTCTTTACCTCCCTCCTGGAATGAACAAATAAATGGGTGAAATTATGATGGGGTCTAATCGCCAAAGACTTTTCACATTTCTCATACTTATGTGCACATGTAAATAGATATTCTTTTCTCTTAGAACGAGTCTCTCCTGATTGAAATCTTTTTGGCCTCGTCGCTGTCTCCAAGGAATGTCTCTGTCCTGTTACGAAAGTAACCTTTTCTCCTGTGTCTGTTGATTCAGCACAGCCTTGGCCTGACTTACCCAAATGAACCATATTCCACTGAGTGTTTATTTTAGTCGTCTGTGCATCTTTTTGGAAGATTAAAAAAATACTTTTATGCTCTTTTTGCTTGTGGGGCTGTTGTCGCACTGGCAGTGGCATGGTGAGTATGGCTGTGAAACACCATGCACCAGCGACTCTAACACTGAGCTAAAATGAGTGTGCATCATTTTGGTAAATAACACAAATAAACAGTCTAATACTGCATTTTTCTGTTGTATATAGCGTGTGGTGTTTCATGGTGGGTGCGGTGGAGGACAGAGTTGGAGAGCTGAGAGCAGCTTGTCTCTTTGAAAACAGAGTATTCAGAACAGTCTGGAGTTTTTACTTTTACATTTGTTTACCTCATCATTTGAAACTTTAGCCACATTTAATATGAACATCCGACATTGTAACATTATGACAGAAAATAAGAAGAAGGGTCCCCTTTAACGGGATGGGAGCCTAACAGGTAACTGACTGAGAATCAACTCTAATCCCCTGAAATGTCCCCTAATTGGAAAATGTTGAACAGAACAAGTCATCAGTTTGCTCATCTGACTCTTGTGTCATCGTGCCATTACCTCTTCATATTCTTCCAGAACAAGGTAGAGAGTGTGTCTTTAATGGGCTGAATGGATGTTCAAGGCTGCAGGAGTCCTCTAATGGGTTTATATTTACCTGCCTGCCTCCAGAATCTGCTCACTTTATTCCATTAGAAAAACAGAAAAAAACAGACACAGTCAAGTCTTTGACGAAAGCATAGAACAACAACAACAACAACAACGATCAACTATGAAAAGAAAATTTCTATAACTAAGCTCTATGGTTTTCTTCACCTTTTTTTTTTTTTTTTACATTTTGAGAACACAACAAGCAGTCCCAGAGAACATCAGCTATTGGTCTGACGACAATAAGCCTCAGTGGGTGAGGGCATTGACTTCCTCCTCTGTGCTTCAGTCATTTTGGCTAATATCCTTAAAAAAGCAAATAAAAAGCAAAATTGTTGTAAGACAATAGTCGAGAGGTTCTCAGATTGCATTTTGGCCAATGTGTTTTGCCTCTCCACATGGACCAGTTACCTGCCACTCAAACTTGATTGGTCAATATGACTCTGATTACACTGCCAACAGATTCTACATAGAAATGCAAATATCTGTTTATTAGGTTACACAGAAAGGGAAATATGAATACTTGTGACAACTGGGCCTGGTATTTTTACAGAATGATGTACCAGGAGACAAAGAAGAATACATGTCTTTTAGTTTTAAGATAGATAAACTTAGTTCTCCTTCCTGCATCATCAAACACCAACACTTTGTCACGCCCCTCGGTATCTCACAGTGACGCACAGGGCACCCTTTTGTATCTCTATTACCCTTTTTCCACCAACAAGGAACCAGTTCCGTTCTGGTCCCCGCACCTAATTTTGAACTATTTAGAGCATTTTGACCAAAAATAGATTGGCTGAGAACCTGAAAAATTGGTTCACCTATGTTTGAAATGTGGGGAGTTTAACCAGTCCACATTCTGCATGTCCCACCTCCTGGTCTTTCTCAGCCTTATACTCATCCAGGTGAAGCAATAATAAATAAATCAGTATTTTCCTGGCTAGCGTGAATTCACATGTGGACTAAGTAGAAGCTGCAACTCAGGATGTAGTCTAATGTTGCCAAGACACAGAGAACAACATAATGTTAAGTGATGAGACTAATCTGCCCGGACATCAACACTGTGCAGTACATATACTCTGTCACACAGATATGTGTAAAGCCAGTCTCCATGACTTTCCCAAATTTTCTGGGTTTATTTATTTTTTCCAAATTTTTTCAGGCCTGGAAATTGCTTTTTTCAAATTCCATGACTTTTCTCTTTTCTTCTCTCTTTTTGGAAAGAGCTTGACCTTCACAAACCTGACCAATCACTGCAAAAAAGCTTTAAGCACGTGTTGGAAAGGTAAACTTTCCAGATGCTGTTCAACCATCCGACAAGCACTTGCATCCTGCCTTTATGATGGTGGACGTAAAGGCTTAAAGAGAGGCTCCTGGTGCATGACGGGTTTTAAAATTGGGCTTCTGGTGGGCACTGAAGCTTAAGGTGAGGGTCCCAGAAGTCTTAGAGACTTGAAGGTGAGGCTCCTGGTGGACACGAAGCTTTAAAAAATTAAGTTCATCCTCATTGACCTTTCCTCCAGTGGTCCAATAAGCTAGTCAATCTCCCTCAGATTTATGATCTGTCACACAGAGGGTTCTAACAAGATGCTGCAGCAGGTGACTGTGTGTAACTGTAGACTCTGACCCACAGGTCTGAATCCCCTCTTGCCTCCAGTGACGACATGCCGCTTTGGTGTTAATCTGCCTGATGCATCGGATGACATTTAACACTCAGCAGGAGCCGCAGGTTGCTGAATGGAGATTTGCAGGCTGCGTTTCTTTCTGTTGTGTGGATCGATGTTTTTGTTCTTGAGTCTGCAGTCTGACATGAGAAAAACATCATGTAGGAAACAGCTCATCTTCACCTGCTGTTATCCCAAGATGAAAACAGACTAATAAAATAAAAGTATTACACAGATTTAAAGATAATTTGAGCAAGACTTTTGGTGTGTTCTCACTCAATGGAAAGTGCATCTTCACCTTGTGTTATCTGTGTGTTTTTTGGAGTGTTTCACAACTGGCGAATATTTTCCCCTTGTTGTGCTAACTAGGGAAGGTAGCTGACTCTACAGTTAGTGTTCATTCGGTTTGTAGCTGGACACAACTGATAGCTTACATAGATCACAATTACATCCAGGATTTACCATGTAGTCCTATGGCTTCACTCACTAATCTCAAAGTCCTATCCTCCTTTGTTCTGTCTCCATACAGTATTAATGTTACATCATAGAGCTCCTGGTGCCCACAGACAGCCACATTACGTTCGTCCGACATTTCTGATTCTCTGTGACATCACAGGGGTCCCAACTAAATCTCAACACTAATTCACAACATACCGTCACACAAATTTTAACTTCAGCTTTAGGGTAAAGTATACAGGTTCAGACTGCTGCTTCAGAGTTCAAGTTCAGATACAGTTTTGGCACAAAGCATCATCGACTATCTGTCCAGGAGCTGGTGGAGATGTGCCAGTATAAATACTGCAGCATTAGTGATGGAAATGGAGAACAGGTGAGCAGGAGGATGGGGGCTGGATGTGGGAGTCAGGTGACTAGATCAGGTGGAAAAGTCTGGGGACATCTGGTGGACAGGTGTAGAATGACACTTAAAGGGGCCTGGAGAAGTGGGAGTGTGGCAGACAGGACGGACAGAGGCATAATGGGCAAGAATAAATACAACTGAGGCAGATACTGAGACATCATCTTAGTTTCGCATGTTGGCATGCTAACTTTTACTTATTAACACCAATTGACCTATGGCTAAGCCACGCCCCCCTCCACTCACTCGGACAAACTATCAACATTCAGTGACCGGCACTATGGTAGGTGTCACAGTACACGGCGTTTCGCAGGAGGCAATTGATGATTTTTGGAGACATAACGATCAGATGTCATTAAGAAGTAACCAAAAGGGCCTAAACTACGCATTGGAGGGATATATTCATCATTTTATTGTTGAGAAGGTTGATGAGAAGCTTAAATTACAAGTCAAAATTTACAGGTCACAGTGTAACTTACGCTTGTGAACCGCATCTTGTTGCTGTCGCCATCAAAGACAACAAGTTAAAGTGCCACTGAAGTTAAGGTTTTTGGCTCAGAATATGAGAAAAGGATAACGGCCTTTTTAACATCTTTACCAAGAGTGTCTCTCCGTTAGTTTGGTGCTACAGTATTTACATTGAATCATTCAGCATAACATTTGCCAACCTTTGTTATCTCTGCGATTACAGATAAATGAATGAAGCTAAGCTCCAGAAGTTAACATTAGTTTAACTAGAGCCCTTTGGACAACAGCTAACAATGATGTACGATCACCAAAGTACAAAACTAGAATCAAAATAGGCTAATGTACTCCCAGCAAACAAGGTGACATGATGAACTACGCAGCTAGGAGCTAACGTTAGGCTAACGTTAGCTAGAGATGTTAAAGATAACTTTATATTTCTTTCCAGCAACGTGACAATATGTTGCCTCAAACATGATGTTGACTTACCTTAGAACAGATGTAGACATCATTGTTAATCTTATTCACGTTGAGTTGGGTCCGTGTCATTGGTCCGACAGCCTATTGGTTCGACATCCCATTAGTGTATGGTGCTCCGCGACCGGCTCTGGGTCAGCTGGGAAAGGTTTGAGGCGAAGCAGGCTCACGGCTTATGTGTTTGTCACTTTCTTTTTCATTTTAACCTACACCATGATCTTTTCCTGACCCTAACCAAGTGGTTTTGTGCCTAAACCTAACCAGACCTTAACAACAGGGCATCATGATGATTTCGGAACAATGGGTTTAATATGGTTGAACAATGGGATGTCGAACCAATGGGCTGTCGGACCAATGGGCAGTTCCCGTTGAGTTGATGTTGTGGTCTAACGTTACCACATAACTTTATCCAAAGGAGACACTTTTCTCGGTCGAGATGTGGTTTAGGAAAGGGTAAAAAATACACCCCGTCGCCCAACCTCTCAGGATACCTTGTGTCTGAGTTGCATGTACCCCATGCACACCGTTTGACCATTTTTAAACTTTAAATCTCTGAAAAAGCTCATAAAACCGAACAAAACTGACTTTCTGTAATGCATTTCAATGGACGTCCAGGCAGAGAATGTCCGAGTGTATGGGAATGGCTATACACACTGTAGTCTCTATATACAGACTCTACATTCAGTGAATGTAGAGTCTGTAGGCAAACCCCGGAGATCTTGCCTCCGGAAGAAGAGCGGAAGAGCCCTGGTTTCCGGTCTTAGGCTGTTTGTAGCCCTTGTGATATTGACCAATCACGTTTGAGCCGGCTGCAGTTGTTGCCAGGTTAAACGGTCCGTGCGGTGAACTGGCGTCACTGCGAACTCTGAATCCATCGTAATGGTTCAGCATATTTACATAAACAGAAATCAGAAACGGAAATTCGCCTCCTTCGCCCAAATCAAACCGGAATGCCAAAAAATCGGGGGTCTGCCCCCAGAGGCTGTATCGCCGTCTGCCGGAAGTCAGACGCCGAATACAGCCGATGGGTTCCGAGAATGTACGCACTGTGATTGGCTCATTGCGTTTGAGGGCGGGACTTAGCCATAGGTCAATTACAAAATACAGCTGAGGCTGATGGGAATGACATTAATGTTGCAGGTGTTTGGTCATTTGTGAATTGAAAAAAACCTTTCACGTCAGTCTCCATTATGGCGAATGAAAAAAACTTGTATCCATCTTTGGTTGTCCTAAAATACAACCAAACCACCAGAATAAATGTTTGCATTTTATACTTCTGCAAACCACAGATACATTACATGTATACATTATTATGAGCTGGATCAGAGAAACTTTACAACATGGTGGTTAATGTGTGGTTGTAGGAACAAAAACCACTTGGTTATGGTTTAAAAAAGATCATGTTTTACCTTATGATGTTTTAAGATACTCACCGTTCTGTCAAGAAACCCGACGCTTTTTGTGGCACTATCTGACAAGAAACGCAACCATGTCTCCGTGAAAAACAACTGCTTTTCATGGCAATATCTCAACAGGAAAAACAATGACACTTCCCTAAAAAAACCCATGTTTGGTGCCTATAAGACTATTGGAAACAAAGCAACAGGTCCTTAAAAACACCCACATTTGGGGGTTACAAAGCTGCAGGAAAAACAGCAACAATCCGGAAAAACACCCACATTTGCGGGGTAAAAAGCAGTGACAGATCCCTAAAAAATACCCACATTTGGGGGTTACAAAGCAGTGATGGATCCCTAAAAAATACCCACATGTGGGGGTTAATAAGCAGTGTTGGGTCATTAAAAAGACATCCACATTTTGGGGCTAAAAAGTAGTGATTGGTCCCTAAAAACACCCACATTTGGGGGCTAAAGAGCAGTGAAGGGTCCCTAAAAAAACCCACAATAAGGGGTTAAAAAGCAGTGATGGGTCCCTAAAATACACCCACATTTGGGGGCTAAAAAGCAGTGAAGGGTCCCCAAAAAAATACCCACATTAGGGGGCCAAAAAGCAACAACAGGTCCCCAAAAGACACCCACATTTGGGGGCAAAATATCAGCAACAAGACCTTAAAAGACATCCACACGTAGGGGCTAAAAAGCTGTAGGAAAAACAGTAAAGGCTCATAAATGGTGCTCAAATTTGGGGGCTAAAAAGCAGCAACAGGTCCCTAATGAACACTCACTTTTGGGGGCATAAAAGCAGCGATAAGACCTTATAAGACATCCACACGTGGGGGCTAAAAAGCTGCAGGAAAAACAGCAAAGGTCCTTAAAAAACACCCACATTTGGAGACTAAAAAGCCAATGGGAAAAGAGTGACAGGTCCCTAAGAAACACCCACATTTGGAGGCTAAAAAGCAGTAACAGGTCCCTAAACAACACCCACATTTGGGGGTTAAAAAGCACTGATGGGTCCCTAAAAAACACCCACATCTGGGGGTTAAAAGCAGTGATGGGACCCTAAAAAACACCCACATTTGAGGGTTAAAAGCAGTGATGGAACCCTAAAAAACACCCACATTTGAGGGTTAAAAGCAGGGATGGAACCCTAAAAAACACCCACATTTGAGGGTTAAAAGCAGGGATGGGTCCCTAAAAAACACCCACATTTGGGGGCTAAAAAGCAGGGACAAGACCTTAAAAGACATCCACACGTGGGGGCCAAAAAACTACAGGAAAAACAACAAAAGGTCCCTAATATAAAATAATTGTCCTTTGGGGAATGTCTTCTGTACGAACTCTCTCAGCAGTCTATTTAATAACTGTTTAGATATTTCAGACTGAACTAAAGTGGAGTATTGACTGACATCTCTGTTGTCTGTTTTTTTGTCAAAATGAACATGGCAGCCTCAGAGCTGCTTATGTGGCTGCAGACTTGTTATTCTGGAAAACCTAGTTTTTGGGTTAGGAGGTTTCTCATTGGAGAGTCATGATGAAAAAAACACCCACATTTGGAGACTAAAAAGCCAGTGGGAAAACAGTGACAGGTCCCTAAGAAACACCCACATTTGGAGGCTAAAAAGCGGTGACAGGTCCCTAAACAACACCCACATTTGGGGGTTAAAAAGCACTGATGGGTCCCTAAAAAACACCCACATTTGGGGGCTCAAAAGCAGTGACCGGTCCCTAAAAACACCCACATTTGAGGGCTCAAAAGCAGTGACCGCTCCTTAAAAACACCCACATTTGGGGTTTAAAAAGCAGTGATGGGTCCCTGAAAAACACCAAAATGTTGGGGCTAAAAAGCAGTGCCAGGTCCCTGAAAGACACTCACATTTGGGAGTTAAAAGCAGTGATGGCACCCTAAAAAACACCTACATCTGGGGGTTAAAAGCAGTGATGGAACCCTAAAAAACACCCACATTTGGGGGCTAAAAAACAGTGCAGAGTCCCTAAAAAACACCCACATTTGCGGGTTAAAAGCAGTGATGGGACCCTAAAAAACACCCACATCTGGGGGTTAAAAGCAGTGATGGAACCCTAAAAAACACCCACATTTGGGGGGTAAAAAGCAGGGACAGGTCCCTAAAAAACACCAAAATTTGGTGGCTAAAAAGCAGTGCCGGGTCCCTGAAAAACACCCACATTTGGGGGTCAAAGAGAGGTGACAAGTCCCTAAAAAACAGACAGATTTGGATGCTAAAAAGCAGGGACAGGTCCCCTAAAAAACACCCACAATTGGGGGTTAAAAAGCAGTGATGGGACCCTAAAAAACAAACACATTTGGGGGCTAAAAAGCAGGGACAGGTCCCTAAAAGTCACCAAAATTTGGTGGCTAAAAAGCAGTGCCAGGTCCCTGAAAAACACCCACATTTGGGGGCTAAAAAGCAGCGACAAGACCTTAAAAGACATCCACACGTGGGGGCCAAAAAACTACAGGAAAAACAACAAAAGGTCCCTAATATAAAATAATTGTCCTTTGGGGAATGTCTTCTGTACGAACTCTCTCAGCAGTCTATTTAATAACTGTTTAGATATTTCAGACTGGACCAAAGTGGAGTATTGACTAATATCTCTGTTGTCTGTTTTTTTGTCAAAATGAACATGACAGCCTCAGAGCTGCTTATGTGGCTGCAGACTCGTTATTCTGGAAAGCTTAGTTTTTGGGTTAGGAGGTTTCTCATTGGAGAGTGATGATGATGAGGATGATGATGATGGTGTGTGTGGGTGGAACAGGGAGTGATATTTCATCGATTGTCCCTTTTCATGCAGCTTTGTCTGTGTTTACAAGCATGAATGAGAATGATGGGGAGATTTCAGGTAATGACGTCATCATTTGTGTGTGTGTGTGTCCTTGGCTGACAGGATATAAAGTCGTGTGGTCAGTTGGACGGACAAAAGTGAAGGGAAACAACAGAAATCTGTCCAACAGCCAAACGACGAGAAAACATTAGACAGAGAGAGAGACAGACAGGACAGCGTGGTGAGTATCCTCACTTCCTGTTTATATATTGTTATTATTATTATTTACAATCTATGTTTTTGAACCTCAATTTCTTAATTTAAATTATATTTAAAAGCTGTGTTTTCTGTAATCTACTTGTTAATTAAATAAAACATCTGATACATTGAGAAATAGGATAAAGGTAAAATAAAGAAAAAATAATATAACAATAATAACAAATAACTAAATTAATAATAAAAAATAATACATAAATGCATATTGCATCAAAAAAAGTGATTACAAAAGGCAAACATAAGATAATGAACAAAAAGAAGCAAATGATGAAAACAAAAACATAAAAATGTGTGAATATATGAAATATAAAACAACCTAAAATAGAAGTAAAAACGAATATCTAAAGAAGTCAAACTTTAAAGATGAGCAAGGAATCAACATAAGTTAGAAGAAATAAGAAGAATCCAAATATAGTATAAAAGACAATAGATAAATAGATTTAAAAAGTAAAAGCTTTTTAAGAAGAGACAAAATAAACAATAGCTAGACAACTAAATTTTCTTTTGTTTCAGTGTCTGTTTGTGTTTATGTGATCTGTGACCTTTTTATTTGTACTAAGAAAACAAAGGGAACATTTAAACATGTCTTCTGTTGTGATCAAGCGAAATGATTTTTGAAAATATTATCTCACCACTATTTTTCTGGTCATTAGAAATAGCGTTGTGTATCACTGTTCTATCTCTATATACGTAACAAAATGTACATAATGTTTTTTAATGATAACAAATTTGTGATCTTAATCTATTAAAAAAAATAAATTATTTTGTGATCATTAAAGAAAATCTTAGGTGATTAAAAATCAAATATTTCATGACATACATTTGCCGCTTTATTCCAGTCATTTCTTTTTCTTTTTTTAAAATAAATATTCAAATGTACAATTTTATTTAGTGTGTCTCTCTGCTGTGAATGTATTGTAGCTGTGGGCATGTTTTGCAAATAAGGATCAATTATGTTAAAATATTTTTAAATAATTATTAGTAATTGTAGTAATTATTAGTAGAGGAATGATTTTTTTTTCTGTTTATATCTTTAAAAAATTGTGATTTGTGATACTCGGCTATATTAATAAAAGTGAATTAAAAACCATTATTGGGCTTTGGAAATAAGAATTAACATCAATAAATGATAAAGTGATAAAAAGATAAGAATGTATGTTGCTGTTTCTGATTGGTCGGCAGGGGAATGTGTCCTGCGTGGCTTTTGGTGGCTGTGGCGGTGGTGGGCGTGGTCAGAGGAGCTGTCAGTCAGTGCTGGGAACATCCGAGCTGTCAGGAGGTCAAGTCTGAGGGCAGCATGATGGTAACTAACACACACACACACACACATACACACACACTGGAGGCAGATGGAAACAGCCTGGTTCTGTCCAATGGTAAGAACTACACCTATAAACACCTACAGCTCATTAATGAACATGTTGAATCTCATTAGATTAATAGATGCACCTAAACTGTTCTGGACAAAAAACACTTTCCTCTTCCCAGCAGAACGTCTGTGCAGCATCTGTGGGTATCACCCTGGTTGCCTGGCAACCTCACAATTATGACAAGACTCTGCTAAATGCAGAGACACACATTATGACTGTTGAGCCAAAACCTTGAGTAAAAAGTTGCACAGAGCAGACAGAAGACAGAAAATGTGTTTCTTGGTAGGCACCTTAAACTAGGGCTGGACGATGGTAAAAATAACAATATTTTTTTCCGTATAGTAAAAAATTGATATTTATCACAATGTATAATTTGATAATGATGCCAGTTTAAAGAGTATCATTACTTACTAAAATGGGAAGAAACAAGAGGGTTCATTAGTTAAACTTAAGAATATTGTTTATTTTACATGACACAAAATAACATAGGCAGTAAACGTGCAAACACATCTTGATTTAGAATTTATTTTGTAATCAGATAAAACTGAATAACATCTAACACCACGTCCTAACTGGATGCAACTCGAGCAAGCATCAGTGGCTAAATCAGTTTGATTGCATTGATTTCTTTGGACTGTCCTAACTGCCCGTGAGCGACAAGGATACCTCCTCATTTTACTAAAAAAACCTAAATAAGTTGTCATCTGGCTGGAGAAAGATCAACAGCTAGATGAATGTTTCTGGTAAGAATTGTGGGGGGTGCAAACAAGCTAGTTTGTTTTACAGAGTGGAGAGGGTGGTATGATACAACATGGGAGCTACACCCGCGATAGTATTGTTGTGAATATGAATAACGAGGAAGTACATACTCACCCGTCTTTTCTTAATGGTTACTCTGAGACCACAGCTGATGGTTTCTTTACATGACGTGTTGGAGTTCCATATTAATGGATCAGGTTTGGATAGATAGCATCCAATATAGCGTGATAGTCTGACACTTGCGTCCAGTTAGGTCATGGAGTAAATGTAAATTTAACTTTGCAAACAAACAAACAACACAAATTAGCTTGTTTTGTAACACATTAAAATAATGGTGTGGTTGATGGTCAGTCACTGCTTCGTCCAGCACTCAGTGTATTTCCTCATACATGAAAGTCTGCAGCCTCGTTCATCATCTACTAAACGAGGCTGCACGCCGACATTTTCAGAAGAAAATAAAACAGGCTGCGGTGAGAGTCTCTCCCGATGGAATATTTAAAAATAGTGGGTTTGTGCATTTAGTCCTTCTCAGGTAAGTGCAGCTGTCCGTAGCCCACAGGAACGACACTCTACAGCGTTTTTTTTTTCCCTCCACGTGAGGATTAGAATAGACGCAGTTCTCATAATCCGGTCGAAATTAATACATATTTTTAAACGCTTGAAGGTTTACTTGTTACTAAAAGTGTATGTCATCGAAGCAGACAACAAAAGCTAATGGAATGGTCAAAGTCGTCACATTTGAATTTAAGGTGCGTCAAATGATTTACATCGTCTACTCATGCATTGAGTAACATTACAAATAAACATTTCACCCTAAAAGTTGGTGGCAGTCAGCCCAGTGAATTAAGTTATTTTTTCTCAGACTACAGCTGCTGCAAGAGGCAGCAAAACATCCTTTCATTGTAGTTGTAGTTTACTAATGGATGTAAAATTCACCACGGTATGAATAGTGGTTAAATAAATTAGTACCAGATCTGTATGCTAGGTACCGCTACAGAGGACAGAAGAAAAATGGGGGACAGTACGGAACGGTTCTTTTGGTACCATCCATGTCTTTTCATGGTGAAAATGGAAAAAAAAGCGTACTACACTGAACTGAACCATATTGTACTGCTCGGTGGAAATGGGGCATCAACTAACGGCGTATTTTGCAGACCGTTTTAATCTGTGAATCATCGTTTATGACCTCCATATAATTGACATGGTGCTGGCGTTTTTGTCAACACTTTCCTCAGTTTTGGGTGAAAAAGTTTTACTTTGAGCACTTTAATGTTACAAGCTCCATGGCTGTGTAAAACAAACTGCATGTGGATTAAGAGGAGGGAACAAGTTCCTGTGGGCAGAGTGGGCCCGAAGATGCCACATTTTATGCAACTTTGTGTTGTGCTTGTTCAACTGGTTGAAAATTGATTATACTTACACTTGTGGATAATTAGCATCACTGACCCTAGTAAAACTGATTCCTACATTCTGTTTCACTGCTTTCACTGTAGGCTCTGCTCTGAAGTTAATATTGCTGTCCACTCTGTGTAGACCATAGCCCCTCCCTCCTGCAAACAGGCAGCAACAGAGAGCAGAGAAGTCAGGCAACAGACTGACTGCCTGTTGTTGCATTTACTGCTAATGTATGACAGGCTATAAGATCGACATAACTATCGTGATCATTTTATTGCAGAACGCAACCTTAAATGCATGACCACCAAGCTGCCCCCCATTTTATTTTTATTTTTTGGAGCAAAACTCGTTGTCTCATTCATTAAACATGAGCAGTACAAATCTGTGTGCAAACTGTTTGCAGAGGGGAATTTATGTGTGTTTCATAAACATGTTAGTAGCACCAACCTTTTCATAGGTACTAAGGCGCTTGTAGTGCTTGTGTAATCAAGATATTGCACATAAATGCTTGCTTGTTATTATCAGAAATTACAATTTTATTTCATATTGTTCTCTGTTATGTTCACAATACTCAGATGCCTTTGATACATGCTCTGCAGGGCGCTTGATTTGCATACGGCTGCCACAAGGGAAACTAGAGGGAGGGGCAGGGCTTGACTCAAATGCAGTTATTGGGCAAATAACACACTTTAACAAAGTTTTTGCATCAAGTTTCATGTGAAACCATTTTCATTGGTTCTTACAAAACAGGACACGGAGTCAACAGCACCCGTTACCTCCTTCCAGGCCTTTGGTTCACCTGTCCCTGTCACACCACGACTAACAGAAGAAAATAAAATGTTTTTCTCAACCCCACTTCACCTAAAATAACTTCAGTCTCAGTGACGGAAACGTTATTCTCTCTCTCTCTCTTTGTTTGCTCCATGTTCACAGCTCGACAGGATGTACGTTCAGATCCAAGTTTCTACAGCGTTCATGAATCTGGTGTAGGATTTTAGTACCAAGGTTTTTCATGTGCAAATCTAGTCACAGATTTACTAACATTTCATGAATGAGACCCATTGAGATTAATAATCTCGTTTTCAAGAGTGTCCTGGCTAAGACAGGCAGCAGCACAAATAACAGTTGCAGACAATAAAGCAAATATATGACAAATTTAGAATAAAAACAAAGAACTCACAAAAACAATAAGATATAAAAGATAAAAACTCTTCTATCATTTAAAACAACAACAGGCACATGTGCCTGCTTCATTTAGAAACATTTCTAATGTGTCAAATGAGACCAACTCCTGAAGATTCAGGCAAATTTGCAAGTAATGCCAAGCTGAAGGAGCAGCATACTTGAGCGCCTTTTTTCCCAGTTCAGTTTGAACTTTAGGGACAGTTAGTAAGAATAAGTCCTGCAAGTGAAGACAGTAACATACAATACTTGTTTGTAGGGTGTGGATCTCTAGGTAGAAGGTAACAGACCAAGAAGAGCCTTATGAATAAGAATTTGCTGGGGTCCCCGGTGGCTTGGGTAGAGCAGGCATCCAATATACAAAGGCAGTGTCCTTGCCACAGTGCCTGCGGGCCTGATTCCAGCCTGCAGCCCTTTACTGCATGTCACCCTGGATTGGATTGCTGGATTAGCCTGTGGAATATCACAGGTACCAACCCTGTAAATTAAAATGAATCCTGTCTGACCGCTGAGAATGGCCCACGGGCGGGGCTAGGGGGTGGCTACTTGGGCTCAAGCCCCGGATGTTTTCTGAAAAGCCCTGAATGTGAATTTTACTTTGGAAAAAAAAAAGGCTCGTGAGTAATGTGAAGTACCAGAGTCCAATAGAGAGGCAGCAGCTGCGGGAAAGTAGCCTGCGTACTGTGTAGCCTGCCTGGGCCTGCCCTGAAGAAGAAGTGTTTCCTTGTTAATTATTCTCCAGGGTAACATTTTTTTTTCATGACCGTTGGTGAAAGCGGAGCACTTCCAATTGTCAGTGAACAGCCGGTGTTCACGGCGAATACCCAGATCACCACTCCATGCATTAGAGGTTTTTTGGAAGAGCACACATAGTGACAAGCTGATCCCACCAAAATGTAAGGAGATACAGAAAATCTTTTCTGCCTGCTGCCATAAGGCTTTTAATGAGACAATGTCTTCAGTTTGTTGCTGAACAACTTTTTCATTCTCTTCTCCATTCATATATTAACAATACATCTCTGTCCTCTCCTGCAGGAATGTATCCAGCTCTGTCGCTCCGACCTCACCGCAGAGACACCTGTCATCCCAGGCGACAACCACCTCCAACCCGTTCCTCTATCAGATCTCGATTCTCTGCCTCCCCTCCCTCTTTTATCTTCCCCCTCCTCTCCTCAGGCCAAGCGCTCCTACTCCATGGAGCATTTCCGCTGGGGGAAGCCTGTTGGACGAAAGCGCCGCCCGGTCAAAGTCTACACCTCAAACGGCGTAGAAGAAGAGTCAGCCGAGCTTTTCCCCGGAGAGATGAGGAGGCGGGAGCTCACCAGCAAGCTGCTTGCAGCAGAGGAAGAGGAGAAGGCGCAGGAGGTGGCAGAAGACGAGCAGGAGCAGCTCCCAGGTGACATCCATGAAAAGAAAGACGGCGGGTACAAGATGAAGCACTTCCGCTGGGGTGGCCCGCCGGCCAGCAAACGCTATGGTGGCTTCATGAAGAGCTGGGATGAACGCAGCCAGAGGCCACTGCTCACGCTCTTCAAAAACGTCATCAACAAAGACGGACAGCAGGAGGGAGAGCAGTGAGGGAGTAAGAAGGAGAGGGAGGAAAGAGCTCAAAGAGGAGCAGAGACATCGGCCAACAAATCCTCCAAAATAAAAACAAGATATGATGTTTGTCACTGATTTAAAAAAAAAACTCACCCATCTGAGTGTTTTTCTGACTCCTTTATTGGCACCTACCTGTCTCCTATAAATTACCTTTATATATACACAACTTGTTTTTTCTTTTACGTGCTTATGAGAAATCATTGCCTAAATAACATTCACTTGCAACTAACAATTATTTTCATACCGAATAATCTTCTGATTAACTAGGTTGCTAGCGTAATGCTACATTAACAGAAAACAGACTACACAGTTAACAACAAGCAACTTTCAGTGTCTGCCAGCCAACTTGCTCCCACACATGGGCTTCTCTGTCTTTGTTGTGACAGTAGATAGTAGCTAAAGGAGGGGTTATTTTCGACTAGTAGCACTCGGAGTGCCGTCACTGGGAACAACTGGAAAAAGACACCAGCACTGAGAAAAAGAAAAGAAAAAAAAACACTGTGTGGACACAGGCACCTTTTTTCAAAACTCCAAGTTGACATTGTCAAATTTCGTACTATTGCGGTAAATATTCATAATGGAGCATTTTTGCTTAAATTAATGACTTTAACAAGAAATTGATTGTCAAAATATTTGCTGATTCTACCATCAGGGTGGATGGATAGTGCACAGGGTGCAGGACGTTGACACCAGAGAGCAGGGTTTGCATCTTGACTCCTGCGTGTGATCAGGTTTAGACAACAGAATCTCCTCAGTTGAGTTTAGGGGAAGATGGTTGTTTGGGTAAAAACATGATAATGTGACCTCGCTGTTGACTCAGTATTAAACCACAACCATGATACTCCCAAACCTTAAAGGCCTGAAAGCATATTTTCTCAACCAGCTTCTTGCCACGACTGAAGGCTTCCCATGAACACACACTTCTCTGCCAAAGTTAGTTTTTAACATAATAGATTTAAAAATATAATGTATCCATTGATAAAGAAATAGGCCTATTTCAGATTTGGGCTTTTATGAGCACTTAAACATAATATTAAAAAAGTTTGCTTTAGTTGCTACATGTGTGTGTGTATATCAACAACAGAAAAGAAAAATCAGTTTCAAATTTTCCACATTATTTTGACTTAAAACACATTCCCCAACTTGCTGTTCTAAATAAGTACTGTATAAATGTAATTTCGTGGAGACGGTGTTACAACACTAGACATCGACATTTGTCAGTGATTCATATTAACATTTTCTGCTCTGCCACCTTGATGGTTAGTTTGGTTCAGTTCAGGCAACTACTCGGTGGAGATCAGGAATTATGGTTGTCATGATTTCACATTAACTGTAAGCAGGAGAAATTATTTTCATACTTTAATGACCAATCAATGACTGTAACTCCACCCACAGGGATCGGACCAGGAATGAGAGAGAGACAGAGAGATGAACAGAAAAAGATAGAAAAATGTTTTATATATTCATTCATGTAAATAGCTATAAATAAAGTGAAAAAAAAGTTATTTGCAAGCAAACACGTGAGATGTTATTTTTTACTATCTATCTTCTGTATCTATCTGTGTGCAAAAAGTTAACGCACAGCCCTGCTATTTATTTTATTATCATTTCTTATTTACATGTTGTGCAGCTGTATATTTTCAAACAGGGAACTTTTGAGCACTTCTGTTCTTATAGAAGTGTTTGTGACATCTCAAATGTAGCTTTGACTTGCAACTGACAATGTAGCCCATTTCATAGAAAATACTGAGATATATATTATTATAGGAGCTAAGTCTTATTCTAGCTACTGAGATACTTGACCCAGAGTAACCTGGTTGACGCGCCTTGCTAACTTACTGGTTTCTCACCCTAACGTTACCGTTCTTGATGCTCAGTAAAAGAGTCCAGACGCTGGTCTTCTGGTGCATTATAACGAACATTTATTCGGATTTATTAACAACTGATCAAACAAAGAAAACGCCGACAGTTAGCGCCACAGTGGTCAAAAACCTTTTGCCCTTCCGGGTCAAACACCTGATGATCATAGTGAGGTCACATCCTAACATACCTGAACTCACCAGGTGACAGTACAGCGCCCCCCAATGCCCACACAGTGAATTACAGTCAGAAGCAAACCTCCCAATAACATATTTGGCTCCTATATATATTGTGTATTGGCAGTCAGCCTGTAAATACTGAGATATGATTTTTTGTCCATATCCCCCAGCCCTAGTTGGCTACAGTTTAAAGATTATTTTTTTGGGCTTTTTGCCTTTAATGGACAACCTGTGACCACTGCAGCAAGGCATCGCCTCTGTACATGGGGTGCCGGTACTATCCACTACGCTACCGATGCCCCGTTGGCTACAGTTTAAAAAGTGGTAAAGCAGATTTATACTTGCAGAGCCTATTTAACATCTGTGGAAGGGGCATGGACAGATGAGGAATCAAAGATATTGTTTTCCAACGTTTATTCACTCCTGCAGAGGACAATATGGCTTGATACTATTGGACCTTTTCCCGGTTGACCTATTACGTCACAAACCAAACAACCATCAAACAAGTTTGCTACTGTTACCTAGCAGCAAACTGGTACCATGGTGGACAACTTTACAGCTCTGTACATTTCATCCATCCAAAAATGCACAGCTCTGGAATGATGTAGATTTTGCCACATTGTTACTGGCTTCTTTTTCTGTTACGCATTTAATGCTATTCGACTTCTGAGTCAAAGCCCTGAGTGGAAACTGTAGAGCACACGCAGAGCGCCTTGGCCAGTTTGCGTCTGATTGACTGTATACACGCGGGAGGAATTCAGCTCCCAATCACGTTATCTGGGTATGTTAGTTCGACTTTGAGAAATTTGATTTAGTACGATTTCAGTCGGGCTAACATGTTTACATGCATTCTAAAAGTTCGATTTTAGTCAGACTAACACAATTAATCGATTTTCTCTAATGTCACGTAAATGTACTAACAGCTAAACAATATGAAGGTCAGATATGAAGCACTTTAAGAAAACAGATGGAATTCTTTTGTATAACTGTGCTGAAGCACTTTTTCTGATATATAAAAATTGTGCATTGTTGTTAGGGTTTGTTCGGTTCTCGGTAATACCAATTCGGTTCGGTACTCCGTCTTGGACCGGGTTTTATTTTTTGAGACCGACCGGACCGCATACTCGGGCAGAACGTACGCGGAGCGGACACCGCGGAGGTCCGCCCGGTAAAAGTGGACGTCCGCAAGCCCTGTGCGCGCAAAGCACGACCACGCGGACTTCGCTCCGCACACCAGTGTCACACAAAAGACTGTTCGGCATGTATTTTTCACATCGCTGGGATTTTACACAGACATTTTTACACGTAGTCCGCTCTGCTTATAGTAAGCCCGACTCTGTGAGCACCCGTGTCTGCCTCTTCGCCAAGCGCACAGCAAGCAGGAGAGAGAGAGGACTGATCAAGGAGGTGCAAGTGCGCATGCGCCTCTACTGTAGCCTGGAGTTTGTTTAATAGTGACGGAGAGTCGATAATCGCGGACAGTTTAGTCTCGACAAAATCAAGGAATGCGCCACTATGGCAACACTTTGGCTTTGAGCCAGACAAAGGAGGCAACCCTTGTTTGCACTGATTGAGTAAGCTGCAAAATTTATTTGTAAGGAATAAAAGAAACAACTTGTTACTGTCACTTTGTTGTCCTAAGGTCGTTTTTTTATTTTAAATGAGTCAATTGCGCCACCAAGTGGCGAAAATCCGGTATTACCGACTTGATGCGTTTTTTTTTACAAAAACCGGACCGTTTTTTTTTTTTGTCATACCGACCCAACCCTAATTGTTGTGTTACATCAAATTCACTGGTATTCATTAGATTAGATAGATTTGGAAAATCTTCTTATTGAATTGTTAAAAATTTTATTCACTCATCACATCATTACACACCCTTTCTAAAGACAAAAATGTAAAACACAGAATTTAGAAAAAACAAATCCATAAAAACAATCAAAAAGGGATTACATATGGTGCTACAAAACATCTGTAACAAGTCTACACACAAGACCCAGGACAAAGATGCCTAATTGAAGAACAACTCTCAAAATACACATTGCATCAGAGTTAAAATAGGCTTGAAAACTCATGTATTCTGTTGAAAAAAGGTCTGTTATGACCATTTATTGTCATTTTAACTATTAGGTGGTGTCTGCATTCAGATTCCTCGTCCACTGAAATGGACAGAAAAAATAACACATAATAAAGTATCCTAATCATGCTAATGCATTTAGAGTAGAAATCCACCATTACAATGTTTATTTTGTGTTTAGAACATATTTGGGTTCTGAACAGGTTAATCAAACATTACATGTAATACCAAAAGGCACAGCGCCATAAAATGACTACATAATGTAAAGGCAAATACAAACAAGCTTATTGTGACTGTGTATAGGGATGATGTTATGGAGAAAATCAAATATCACAGCATTTTTTATCAAATACCTTGATGTGATACTCTGATGATACTATTGACTATTGGGGCTTTTACAAAATATTTATACCATGAGATTTCTGATAAATAATCATCAGTAATGATTAATGTGGATATAATGGCTCAGTGGGTAAGGCAAATAATAGAACAGCTAGAACAGTCTGGTAAGTTCAGATAATTACATCACTTTAATGTAATGCAGCCTTTAAAACCAAGAAGAGACGACACCAACCATATTACGATATCCAAAATCTAAGACAATATCTAGTCTAATATCACCATATCGATACAATATCGATATATTGCACAGTCCTCATTGTGTAGCTTCATCTTAACTGAAAAGATGTATTCTGGAGTCCGTATAAGGGGAAAAGGTCTGACAGTTTTTAGCTAATCATTGTTAAATCAAGTCTTTCCCTCAGTCCTTCAATTCTGCTGGAAAAAAAATCTCTGCAGCTTCACGTATTTCTTTCGCTCTCACCAACACACGTGTTTTTAAAAGACGGAGCCAAGTGAATCTTTTATCACAAAGGCTGTAACTAATTAGTTTCTCCCATGTGGACCATAAACTGTACCATTCACTGTGTTTACATGTACAAAATATTCCAGTTTTGCCCTTATTCTGACAAAGAAAATTTTCCTAAACTCTTTACATGAAAATGAATATTCCAATAATATTCCCATTTACATGCAGCCATGAGTTTCCTACCAGTGGCTGACTTATTAGACCTTACCAACACAACCTCATTGTTTCATTCCTTCAACCACCTTCTTGAAAAGGTCAATCTTGTGATATTTGCACATAAGATCCTACATGCAAGTCTTACATAATGTTTGAAAGTGGGTGTATTTCCTCTTCCAAACAGAAATGTGGGCTTTTTCTTTGGGCATGCATCTCTGCACCAGCCCTGCAAACTGTTGGCAAGTTGGTTTTTGTTTAACATCTCCATGACAACGCACAGAGCTGACAAGACAGTCAAGAGGCCATGTGTTGCAAACTGTGGTAAAAACCCAAGTTGAGACACATATTCTGAATGCTGTATACATGTCCAAATGATGCTTTTAAAACCTGAGTAATACTGACATATCCCACGTCTTAATCTGAAAACAAAACATGCTAACCTGTACCAAATTCATAATATTGTCATACTCAGTATACTAGGGGAATATCAGTGTGCATGTAAACATACTCATTGTTTCCCACAGAATTAGAATCTATGTGTGGTGGTAGCTGACGGCTGGGGGAGGCACATCATTCTGTGTCCCCTCTCTGAATTCTGAGGTTTTTGCGGGTCCATAAAACAGCACAGGCGGAACTCTTCATGACTTTTTTGTTTTTTTTCTCCTCAGTAACAGCTTTGTGAGTTGAGTCGCGGGGTAGAGATTTGAACAGTCCTCAGTTTCTGTCAGATCCACCCCTTGTTCCTTCCACAGCTTCACTGTGGATACTACTGGCTCCAAAAACCCAAAACGGCTACAGCCAAAATGCCAAACTACAGGCTTCAAAATGGGAGTCAAAAAACCATTGGGTGACTTCACGGTAGCTAAATCCATTATTTTTCCAGTCTATGGCTCTGCTGCTCCGTCTGTGCCTAAAGTATGTGCTGCGCTCCGGGAGCGCGGAGCTCTGAATAACTGAACGGGATATATTCCAGCAGTGCTCCAAATTAATGGTCAATCTCCAAAAGTAGAAAATCAATATGTGGATGCAAATGCTGATATCAAGACAGGCTGCCACAAATGATTTCATGTGTGAGAAACCCTGACTATATAATCAAGATGTACGACATGACAGCTCCCCATAGTGAAGCCAGAACATCTGGATCGCCATGGTGAATGGCTGCAGTAGAGGTTGTAAACCTCACATCCTCCTGTTTGTGTTATAAAAAGAGGGAGGGGGTGTGGGTGTGGGTGTGTGTGTGTGTGTGTGTGTGACATGACTGACAGCTATCTGTGCCAACCGGTGTGATCATTGGCACTACTTGTGATAGGTCAGACAGGTATATAGACAGAACTTGATACTAAGGAGAATACTACTGCACAGACTCTAGCTCTAGATGACATCACCAGTGCTAGCTAGCAGCTGCCATATCCTGGATGTTTTGGCTTCATCTTTGCACAGTGGGAGGAAATGAAGAGATACTGTTCATCTCTATATACAGTCTGTGGTGTGGACAGTCAGGTGATATTTCAGGTGTGGCTTTTGTGTGAATCGTTTCCACAAGTTGAACAACCAAACCAAAGTTTCTGCTTAGCATGGATTTTCAAGTGTCGTCGCAGATTCGATTCATCTGCGAATCTTCTACCACAAACTGAACAACCAAATCGTTTCTCCCCCGTGTGGACAGTGAAGTGTCGTTTCACGTCTCCCTTGGATGTAAATCCTTTACCACAAACTGAACAACTAAATGGTTTCTCCCCTGTGTGAACAATCAGGTGATGTTTCAGCTGTCCCTTCTGTGCAAATCTTTTACTACAAACTGAACAACTAAATGGTCTTTCCCCTGTGTGGACAGTGAAGTGGCGTCTTAGATGATCTTGTCGTGTGAATCTTTTGCCACAAACTGAACAACTAAATGGTTTCTCCCCTGTTTTGATTCCAGTGCGTTCCTGCGGATGTCCCTTGTGGCCAAAGCTTGTAGCACATTCAGAGGAGCTAACTGATGCTTTTCCAGTATTAGATTCGATGTCACTTACAGGTACTTCAATATTTTGCAGCAGGTTTAAACCTGACTGAGGTTCCTGAGTGTCCTCCCAATCTGTACTGTCATCATTCGCAGGTTCAGAGTGTGAAGTCTTGTCATCGGTATCTGGTTGTAAATGTGTATCTAGCTTTGAGTTCCTGGCTGGTTCTGGTCCTTCACAGTCCTCTCCATCAGCTTCTGTTTCCATCTGTTCAGTTTGTCTTTGATGAAGCTGTGACGACTGAGCTTTCTCTTCATCATCTTCTTCACTTTTCACAGGGACAGAAGTGAGTGTGAACTTGATATCAGCCTCTTCCAGCCCTTGAAGCTGCTCTCCCTCCTGTTCCTCTTTAATGTCTGGGAGCTCTGGGTCCTCCTGGTCCACACTGGCAGTCAACTCCTGCTGCTCAGGGGGAACCTCTTCTTTAACCAACAGCTGCTGGACATCTGCTGGAAAGAGTTAACACACACACACACACACACACAGACATTAATACACACAGAGACAGCTCAAACTCCTTATTGAAGGCTTCAAAAGTATCAAGTCTCTTATCAATCTCTTGACGTCACCATTCACCTTTTCTATAGCCAAAGTTCTGAATATTTCAAACTAAAGATTCAGCTGAGATTTGTCATCCCATTTGATTTATCCCTGTGCCATTTACGTCTTACTCATGACATTCATTTAAAATGCCTGGAGGACGCAGTGGGTCTGCAGGGTCCTGTGCTACAATCTGTATATCCTACCAGAAAGAAAAAGCCTTCTCAGTCACTATAGGAAAGCGTTCCTCATCTCATGCTCCCATCCATTGTGGCATTCCAAAGGTTCACTTCTAGGCCCTCTCTTATTCTCATTATACATGCTTTCCCTCGGCTGCATCTTTCAGAGACACAACATTGTGTATCACTAGTACGCAGACAATACACAATTTAATCTACCAGTTACACCTGACAGCGCCTGCTCACTGGAAAAGCCCTTTAAATATCTAAATGACTTCAAATGTTGGATGGTGAAATTCTTCCTCCAACTAAATGAAAACAGAACCAAAGGGATCACGTCTGGTCCTCCTAGCTCTGTCAGCAGTCTAACTAAGGCGCTTAGGTACCTATCTGCAAACTTGCACAATACTGTTAAAAATCTTGGTGTCTTGGTGGATGCTTAACTGAATTTTAACAAACAAGTCAGTTGTCCCAATCCGGAAGACGCTCGGAGTAGAGCCGCTGCTCCTTCACGTCCAAAGGGGTCAGTTGAGGTGATTTGGGCATCTGATCAGGATGCCTCCTGGGCGCCTCCCGCTGGAGGTGTTTCAGGCACGTCCCACAGGTAGGAGGCCCCGGGGCAGACCCAGAACACACTGGAGGGATTACATATCTCATCTGGCCTGGGAACGCCTTGGAGTCCCCCATGAGGAGTCGGAAAGCGTTGCTGGGGAGAGGGACATCTGAAGTGTTTTGCTTGACCTGCTGCCCCCGCGACCCGGCCTCGGATAAGCGGATGAAAATGGAATGGAAGTCAGTTGTGTTGAGAAGAGCAGTTTATGGTCAAAATTTTAGCAAAATTACAGCTGTTTTTATTTATTCATTAGGACCTGGGAAAAGTTATCTATGCTTTTGTTACCTCTCAGCTTGATTATTGTAATTCGTTGTGGCAAATTGTTCCCAACCTGGGCCAGGAAAGCAATCTGGAGCTCTGGTCAATTCTTTGTCAACCCACTTGTGTCGATACTATAAAGGTAAAACACTTGAAGCTGGCAGGACATGATGCGATAGACTTTAGTGTGCAATCAATACACACAATAAAGCCCCCTCACCCTTGGTGTCACAGTAAAGTTGACCTTTGACCTTTTGGATAAAAAAAAGAAAAAAATCATCACTTTCTCATTTTATCCTATTGTACATTTGTGTGAAGTTTTGTCATAATTAGCATAAGAATTCTAGAGCTATGACTAAAAACATGTATTGTGAAGAAATACCCGCAACATACTCTTGAGATATTGTGTTCACAAGAATAGGAAAGATGAGGTGACACTGACCTTGTCCTTTGACCTATGACCACCAAAATCTAATCAGTTCATCATTAAATCCAAGGGGATGTTTGTGCCAAATTTGAAGAAATTCCTTCAAGCTATTCTTGAGATTCCGTTTATGTGAATGTGATGGATGCAAAGTCACACTGACCTTGACCTTTGACCCCTGACCACCAAAATCTTATCAGTTTATCATTAAGTCCAAGTGAACATTTGTATTAAACTTGAAGAAATTCCTTCGAGGCATTCTTGAGATATCACGTTCACAAGAATGAGACAAACAAGGTCACAATAACGCTGACCGTTGACCTATGACCACCAAAAACTAATCAGATCATCCTTGAGTTGAAGTGGACATTTGCATATGCATTGTGACAACAGAAGCTGGATTCTTTTCTTTTTTATAACACGTATCAGCATAAATCGTTTCCTCATGAGGTCCCGCTGCCCAGCCTGTCCCTCCAGTGTCCCATATTCCCTTACTATTTTTCTGTCCAGTTGATACTCCCGTGCTCCCTCCTTCACACTGCTCTGAGCTGACTTTTAGGAGCCCCTTCTCTATGTAGACATTGGGCCAGAAGCAGGGTACACCCTGGACAGGTCACCAGACTGACAGACAACCATTCACGCTCACATTCACACATACGGATGATTTAGAATCACCAATTAACCTGCATGTCTTTGGACTGTGGGAGGAAGCCGGAGCACCCAGAGAAAACCCACGCTGACACAGAAAGAACATGCAAACTCCACACAGAAGGGCTCCCCCACCCCAGGTTCAAACCAGGAACCCCCATGCTGTGAGGCGATAATGTTGACCACTGCACCTGCACCACTGTGCTGCCCAAACCACCAGGAAACCGCTGACAAGAAAACTATGAATTCAATGTATAAATCAGTGTTAAAGCCAAAATAGATATCAGTGTCTATCAATGTTTATTACCCAGTAAAATAATTTTGCATTTAGGGACTGTTTGTTACTTATTAAGGGGGAGGGGTGGTGCAAAAAAGGGGAGGCACGTCCAATAATTTTAAACACTGGAAGGAGTCTTATTTTGACTTAGGGGAGGGGGATACAAATTTAAATGGCTGTTTACTGTATTTATTTTACCGCCGATTAAAAAATAAAATAAAAAATAAGCCTTCCAAACCCGCCTTAAAGCATGTTTTCCGTAAAACTTGCCAAAATTACACCATTTTTCATGTCAGCTTGCTTTGGAAATGTAAACATTCGTTTCCCTTGATGGTAATAAAGCCCTTTTGTAGCGATTTCAACTACACCCCACCCCATCACATTATTTTTCATGAAACTGTTTACAAGGACTGACCAGCATACACAGCAAGAGTTAAAAAAAACAAGGCTTTTTACAAGGCTCAAGGAAAAATATTTGAAGTCAAGGAGGGTCAAAAAACGCAGTCACACTCCAGCCACTCCCTTCTACGATAAGTAAAGAACAGTCCCTTACATGCTTAATAATGAATTTGTTTAATGAACAAACCTGCTCTGTGTAACTGAAGCCGAGGGTTGAAAACAGCGTCCAGTAGTTTCCGTTGTCGCTCGTTCTCCTGTTTTGATCTAGAAAGTTCCTCCTCGTACTCTGCTATCGTTCTTTCAAACAGCCCAAATATCTCTTCAGCAGCCGCAGTTAGTCGCTGCTTCACCAACGCTCTCAGCATTTGGGCTTTAGGCATTTTTTCACACAATGACACAAACTTTTTCTCCACGTCAAAAACAATGTTTGCTCTCAATCAGTCACTCTGACAAGCGCTGTGTTGCTAACTTCCGTCCCCGTCAGTCTGTTTCTAGCTAGCATGCTAAGCTAACTTTAATAGCTTTGTAGCCTAACGGGAGATGAGTCAGAGGAAAAGCACTAACTGAAAAAGTCCATTCAGACATACAGAGGCCCTGGTGGATCACTACCGCTGGAGGTCACACACACTTTCTCACTAACAACACACGGACACCGCTGTTTCTGCTAATGTAAAGCGCCATATTGCTCAAAGAGTAATATCCGGTTCCGCTGTAACTTGTTCTTCTTCTTCTAATAAAGTCCCGGCAGGCTGTACGCTAATAAAGCGTAAGGCTGCCCTCCGCAGACAAGAGTTTACTATTCACTCTATATTTTTGAATAAAGTCCAGGGGCCATATTCACAAAGCTTCCTAGCACAAAGAGTAGCTCCTAACTATAAAAGTATAAGAAAATTCTTATATTGTGACATTTTCTTCGAATTTCCCCTTAAAGTTAAGACTAGGTCCTTGTAAAGATAAAAGTTATTTACAGAGTATCTCAGAACTTCTAAGAGCTCCTAAGGTGAAAAACTGTTAGGAGCAGGGAGGAGGACTTTTAAGAGGCTTAAGAGTTTCTTAAGTAGAGGAGAAAATGGTGGAAACACAGTGAGGTCGGAGAAATATTCTTCAAACACTGGATGATGGTGAGTAAATTAAATGCTACAGATTAGATCATGCAGGGATACTATATTTGGTTGATCTTATTAGGGATACACACACATTTCCTACCTAACGCAAAGACACCAGAAATAAAATAATCACAACACTAAGATATTTGGAAAACTGTCAGCGGTATGGTCATACTGTTAATGTATGCAGAGGAAAGCAGAGATGCGATAGACGTGGAGGTGAAGATATGCACAGAAAATGTAGTAGCAATGATGTGATTAAATGTGATAACTGCAGAGGAAACCACACAGCAGCTTATGGAGGGGGCACAGTCAGGAAGCAGGCAGGAGAGATTCAGCAACTGAAATCAGAGCAGAAAATAACATATGCAGAAGCAGTAAAGATCTACAACAGTGAAAGAAGACCAAGCCCAATACAACAGCAGGACCAGGACAAACTCAGAACAACAACACAGGAATAGTGATGGACAGATAAGTGCTATTTTTCACTTACGTCATCAACTGCTCAGAACAAGCAAAAACCAAGACAGAAAAAACAAAACAAAATCATAGTTAAGGCAGCAGCCAAATTCCTAAATATGAAAGACCTATCATGGGAAAAGATACATGCAGATCTTTGTCAAGGAGAAGGGACCTCAGAGGGAGCCTCTGTCATCATACCATAATGTTATTGCTTCAGTGGAACGCTAGGAGTCGTTCAGGAGTTTAAAGGCTATATCAACAAATTAAAAAGGAAACCAGATGTCATATGCATACAGGAAACATGGTTCAAGCCAACAATGGACTTCATAATTAAGGGAAACACTGGCATACACAAAGACAGAGTCAATGGAAATGGAGGGGTGTGTGCAGTATTTGCTAAAGAATGTATAAAGTATAGAGTATTAAGGACGATTCAAGAATAAGAGCTAGTAGTTATTGAAGTTCTGTATGGGACAAGAGGGAAAGTGTGAAGGTAATCAGTTTTTATAACTCATTCAAAAGATTAGAGAAACGCAATCTGGAAGCAATATTGCATCACTGGAGAGGAAATATCATCTGGTATGGTGACTGTACTGCTCAGAGCACAGTATGGGGAGAGACAGCACAGTATGGGGAGAGACAGAAGATTTAAATGGAGAAATTATGAGGAAGTAATGGAGGAAAAAGAATTGGCATGTATAAATGATGGGTCAGGCACAAGGGAGGATTTGGGGAAGGGAACAGAATCAGCAATAGATATCACCTTGGTATCACAATCTTTAGCTGGGAAAACTAGGTAGTAAGTACATAAAGGAAGCACTATAGGAAGGGATCATAACCCAGTATTTATAAACACAGGAGTGGAAAGGAAAGGAAATAAGGAAGGAAATGAAACAGGATGAGAGAGAAGGAAGATGGATATTTGATAAAGCTGACTGGAATAAGTTTATAATAACAACTGAAGGAAACTTAAGAAAGGTAAATATAAACCAAGACATTGATGAACTCAATGAAGAAATAAGCAGCATTATTCTAGGAGCAGGAGACAGAGAGAGAGAACAGTAGCAAGAAACATAGAAGCACTGCAAGATGATATGGAGGATGGGAGTGCGATAAATATGATGTTTACAATAAAAGAGCTAAATAGTGCACTGAACAAGGCTAGGAAAACAATGCCAGGGAAAGACTAAATAAGCTATTGTATGTTTAAAAATTTAAGTGATATGAGTAAAGAAATATTATTAATAGTATATACGGTAGTCAAATATTGGAAATAGGATATTTACCCTAACAATGGAAACAGTCAGTTATTGTTCCCATATGTAAGCCAGATAAGATCTAAGTTTGGCAGAAAGTTATAGACCATTAGCTTTGACCTCACATATAGGAAAGACTATGGAAAAAAGTGATAAATGAAAGACTGAGGTATCACATAGAAACATAAGAACTATTAAAGAATCATCAAAGTGGATTTAGAAAAGGAAGGATTACAGGATTAAGCTCAAATTATTAAAAAAGAGTTCAATGGCTAAATTTTTGATGTGGAGAAGGCTTATGATATGATGTGGAAACAAGGTTTAATGATTAAGTTATATCAAATAGGAATAAGTGGTAGAATGTATGGATTAGAAACTTTTTAATGGATAGATTAATATTGGTAAGAGTAGGAAAAGCGTGTAGTGCTAAGCACTTAGTGGAAAATGGAACCCCTCAAGGAAGTATAGTTAGTCCCATTCTGTTTTCAGTGATGATAGACAAAGTGTTCAGTAGCATTGATAGATCCATAGGTGTTGCATTATTTGCAGGAAATAAATTTTTCTCCAAATCCAAATTGGTTCAGTGTAAAAAATAGATGACCCCACTCAACCCGGTCGAAAGCTTTTTCCGCGTCAAGCGAAATAACCATCTCTGAGCTAGAAAGATGTGCCAGGGATCGAATGATGTTGAGAAGTCTCCGTATGTTTGTATATGAATGGTGATTTTTAATAAACCCTGTTTGGTCCGTCGAGATAATAGAGGGTAAAACAGTTTCAATTCTACAAGCTAAGGCCTTAGCGAGGAGTTTATCATCTACATTAAGGAGAGAAAAATAGCTCGACGTTTTGAAATTTTAATGGTTTCTCTATCTAAAAGTATGTAGGAGTAGTAAATAATCAAAATCAAAATGTACAGGAGAAGGAGTAGAAGCAGTACTACCACTACTACACTACTACTAGTAGCAGCAGTAGCAGTATTTCATACTTTAAAAAGCAAAAAAAGTAGAAAAAATGAAGTGTGAATGTCCTTAAAGAACTGAACATTTTGGCATTTGAATGGTTTCTTTCTCTAAAAAGTATGTCAAAGAAGTCATTAATCAGAAAATGTGCAGGAGAGGTGGTTGTAGTAGTAGTGTTACAGAGACAAGCAGGAGCTGATGGAGGTTTAATCAGCTTATCAGAATCATCTGTATGTCTGTTTGAAAGAGCTGAGTCATGATTAGAACACTGGTTAGTAGCTTTGAGGCATGAAATTTGAAAAAAAAAAAAAAAGTCCTACTGCTTAAATGAGCACATCAGGTGAAAGACGAAAAATGCCTACATACGTTTTACTACATACTTTCTTTTTTACTTTTACCAAGTACTGCAGCTGCCCTTATAAAGTGATTTACGTACTGTTGCATTCAGTTTACACACTATCAGGACTTTCTACCCACTACCATGGAGACAAAACAAAAGACTGTTCACCGAGCTCACCCGAGACAGGGGTCAAGTAGTGGAGCTCTGTTTTGCAATAACATATTCATGATAGTAAAAATACATAGGCTATGCATTTCTCTGTCATTGTTTTTTAATACCTGTTGTCACGATGTGGTAGGACCCTCATTGCAGCACCAAAGGCAGACAGAACAGATTTTAATGACCTTTAATATACCGCTTGTCAAATACGGATTGAGCAGGCAGGTGAAATACCATCACGTCAGACATCTGTTAAGTCAGGTTCTTGTCATGTTGAAAAGTTTTCCATTGCCTCCTCTATTGTTGGATGCATCAGCAAAGACAACAAGGAAGAGAACATAGGACTGATAGAGGGCTTCATGACATGGTGCAACAACAATCACCTGAAACTCAATATTTACAAGATATATCTACCAGAGGAATGTGGGTCCAGGGAGAGGAAATTGAGAGGGTGGACTCAAAATCAATGAAGAACTGTACTGTTCTCAAAACACGCTCTTCCTGAGGAGACTCAGTCCATTCAGTGTGTGCAGGGGGCCCCTGAAGACCTTTGACCAGTATGTAGTAGTCAGTGCACTGTTTTTTGCTGTGTTGTGCTGGGGTGGTAACATCAAGGCTGGTGGGGCCAAGAGATTTAAAAAAGCTGGTAAGGAAGGCAAACCCTGTGATCACGCTGAAACTGGATAGTCCAGAGACAGTGGCAGAGAGGAGGATAATGGGCAAAATCAAAGCCATCTTCCCCTGCAGTGCTATCTGACAAATTGTGGCAAATGGCAGCTTGTTCAGCCACTGGGTCATCCCACCAAAGTGGTTCAAGTGCTCCTTTGAGCCTGCTGGTACTGGCATCCCCCTTACCCCCCAACACCCTTTTCCAAAACGACAAACACGCACATTCTACATTAGACTGATTAATATACTTCGAGATATATTTGAAATATCTTCCATGTTATACTATATTTATTTATTTAATTTTTTTATTGTTGTATAGGCAGTGACGGGGAGAGGCTTTTGCATGTCATACCCTTCACATTATTATCTGTGTACTGTTCTTATAACAAAAAGAGAGGAAAAAAAGAATAAGTAAAAAATAGAGTGTGAGCAGATTTCTCAATTACTCAACACTGCATCTTTTGCACTTACAGCTATACCTCCTACTACTGATGGTGATAAAACATATATTGTTGAGCTTTGTCTTATTCAACCATTTTTTTGGGGGGGCATTTTAAGCCTTTAATTGATAGGACAGACAAGTGTGAAAGGGTGAGAGAGAGGGAGTGACATGCAGCAAAGGGCCACAGGCTGGATTCGAACCCGGGCCGCTGCGGCAACAGCCTTGTACATGGGGCGCCTGCTCTAGCACCAAGCCACCAATGCCCCTATTCAACCATTTTAAAAACAATTACTGTTTAGGCATTATGAATTTGAGTTTTGCAAGTGCTATGGTTGTGCATGTGTTTTTCATATTTTTTAATATATCAGGTGTGTCTGTTATACTGTTGATATGTCATATATTGATGTGCTAATTTATTGTACAACTACATTTTGAAACATACTTATTATGACTACAAAATTGTTATTTTGCAAAATAATAATCTAATTGAATACAATTAAAACCTATTTGCATTGAGGTCACCTGTCACCTGCCTCATATTTGTTGAGACATTAAAGGCAATGGTTTCTTATGCAACGTCTTGAAAAAAGTACATTCCACAAAGGTTCTAACACAAACTATTTCAGTATCTTACCTCTTTCGAAGTCTTTCCCTGCTTCTGTAAATATCAGTCTGTGATAAATATGGAGGAAAAGTTGATCATTTTATTTCAAGCCTGTGCTTAACGTCACCATCAGCCACCCAACACATATTCTGTTGGCAGAATAAACTTTCAAATCAGAGATGCCCAAAATGGGAGACTCCCGTGCATGCTTGACATGACCAACGAAGAAGAATATCTTCCGGTTTCAGAAAAATGAAAAGACTGCCGTGTTTTCTTTCATTCAGTTTTTTTTTTTTTTTTTTTTTTTTTTTTGGTATTTTATGTTTTAGAATGGAGAACTTGAAAAGTGAGTGGTATTTCAATTTTGTTTATATTGTTTATGACCAGGAAAACTACAAGTGCCTTGTTTTTCATTTTTTATTTTAAAATGAAAATCAAATAACAATTTATTTATCATGTCTGGTTTAGAAAGGACTATTCAAAGACCAAAAAGTACACTGACCTATGTGCAACAATTTGAGGTAATATGAAAATGTGTTAAGAGCAAAGGCTAACGATTTGCTCATTTAAATTTAATTTTATTTTCAAAATCTAAAATAAATTCTAGACGAAATAATGGCCACCATTACACAGATATATATTTTTATTTAACATATTTATATGAACATTGAGCCATATTAAATCTGACTGAATATGGCTGCAAATACATTTAGGAATTGTGAAAATGTTAACAAATTTGTAACACATAGCAATATATAAACATATATATATATATAACTGTGGCTAAACACACACAAAAAAACCTAAACCAAACATTAACACATTGGTCGTGTCAAAACAACAGGTAGCCATCACTGTTCAACAACATTTATTTGTGTGATAGTGATGTCAGTAACTGTAATGGCAACCTTCAGAGGAGGCACCATCATTTTCGGTTCTATCGGTGCCCACTGTTCCTCCGAGATCTGTAGCTCCCAGCCATCATCCAATAGTAAAATGAGGGTGCCAGCTTTTCCCCTCAGCCTCCATGACGCTGTACGCCCCCACGCAGGTGTCACTTTTGGTTGAGCACACCTGTTGAGAGGAAGTTAACAACAGGTACCATTTTTTAATATGTTCTCCCTCCATCACTAATGATCAAAACATGAAATGGCTTCAACCACTTTGTTCTCCCTCCTGATCCTTAACAGATTTAACATTTGCCCACACTGAATAATTTTGACTTGATGCAAATACAATACTTTTCCTAGAGCATTTGTTTTAACTGTCATGTCAAATCAATTGTTTTTACATTGTGAAAAAAACACTTGGCTCTGCTTTTAGGTTTTAGAAAATCTGGGCTGTGACAGGAGACTTTGACCAATCACAGGCCATTTTCAGAGAGAGCAGCTGCCAGTCGTGTCAATCACTGCTCACAAATTGGTCACCGGCACACAGTAAATATGCCCTGTTCTTTCAACATTGGATTGTGTTGTTAATGTGCTAACAGGCCAATGTCAAGACAGTCTTCCTGTTTCCCTTTTCTAATGATGAATACAGATGATCACCATCTGCTGGTGTGGAGAGTTATTTTCTCTCACACAGGCACAGAACCTATGTGCTGGTTAGCTGACTGCTGCAGTCTTTGCTGTGTGTTCATGTGCATCTTTTTAGCCGAGACATGGGCAATGTGAGGTGACAAAACAATGAGCTTTTGTTGCTGCTTGTTCTTTGAAGTCGCTTTGGTGTGTCTGGACCTTTAAAGCTTATAAACACACCAAAGTCTGAAAAACAACCGTCTGAGGTGTGAATGCACTTTTGGCTTTGGCTGGTGGAGATCTCCACCCAAGCCCAATTTAATCCCTTCTTGTTCACTCACCATTGCAGGCACTGTGAGCAGTACCCAATCACATCAGTGAGTAGGAAAAGTAGGAGATTCATGAGCACTCAGATGTTTGACAGTCTGACCCGGTGCGTACCAGACACTAAGAGAGTCATTCAGAAAAGATTCTTTGTTCATTTTCACCTCTTGATAGTATACACCTGCCTGATCAGTGGTGTCGTGGAGTGTAGTGGTGTATAGCCACTGCTTCCTTGATAACCAACCTATCTACCTAACAGTACACGCACCTCATCAACTACCACTCCGCCATTGGCTATGATAATGGTTCAGACCCACCCTCAGGCTGCTGAGGCAAAGCCTCGATGGGTAAACCAATGGCTAAGCCTTTTAGAAGGCGTGGGACGGATGAAATATGATAAAGTCACAAACAACAGAAACATTTGAGTGGGTCCGCTCCATTGTTGTGGACTGGTGCACCACTTAACTCAATTTGATAAGATATGATATACATGTACACACACATACACATGCATATATACAAATGCACACATGTATGTCTATATATATACATTCACACACACATAATGATTAGAAAGTGGTCCCTGTTGCTCTCACCAACACACTTGTGATTTTTGAAAGTATGGAGCTAAGCGAAACCTTTCCTACAAATCGAACAACTATAGGGTTTCTCCCCTGTGTGGACAGTGACATGTCATCTTAGAGTTTGCTTTTGTGAGAATCCTTTATTACAAACTGAATGATCAAATGTTTTTCCCCTGTGTGAACAGTGAAGTGTCATCTCAGATGTTCCTTATATGCAAATCTTTTATTACAAACTGAACAGCTAAGTGGTTTCTCCCCTGTGTGGATTCTCATGTGTTTAACCAAAGTACTACTGGTACAGGAACTACTTTCACAAATTAAGCAGGTGAAATGCTTTCCCTCTGAATGAAGACTCATGAATCATTAAAGAGAACTTTCAAGAAAATCTTTTGCCACAAACTAAACAACTAAATGGTTTCTCTCCTGTGTGTACAGTCAAATGGTGTTTCAGATGTACCTTTTGTGCAAAACTTTTACCACAGACTGAGCAAATAAACGGTTTCTTTACTGTTAATTTATCATGTTGATCTGTTCTGTATGACATCTATTGCACGTCTGTCCATCCTGGAAGAGGGATCCCTCCTCAGTTGCTCTTCCTGAGGTTTCTACCATTTTTTTTTTCCCCCGTTAAAGGGTTTTTTTGGGGGGAGTTTTTCCTTATCCGCTGTGAGGGTCCTAAGAACAGAGGGATGTCGTATGCTGTAAAGCCCTGTGAGGCAAATTGTGATTTGTGATATTGGGCTTTATAAATAAAATTGACTGATTGATTGATTTCTTCCCAGTTTGGACTCCAGTGTGTTCCTGCAGATGCCCCTTGTTGTCAAAGCTTCTTGTACATTCAGAGGAGCTAATGGGTGTTTTTCAGTATAACATTCCACATCGCTGACAGGTACCTCACTGTTTCGCAGCAAGTTTAAACCTGACTGAGGTTCCTGTGTCTCCCCCCAGTCTCAACTGTCATCACTCTCAGGTTCAGAGTTTGAAGTCTCATCATCAGTATCTGGTTGTAAATGTGTATCTGGATCTGAGACCCTGGCTGTTCTGGTCCTCCACAGTGGCCTGCGTGTTGGGCACAGTGCTGGAGATAAGTCACGTTGTTTTGATGTTGACAAGCGCCTCAGAAATTGTGATGTACTGTGTGTTCAAGAGACATTTTTAGCTAAACGGGACTTGGAGAGTCTAAATTCATTGCACTCTGATTTTTATGGGGCTGGTGAATCCACCACTGACCTCAGTTCCAAAATCATACAAGGAAGGATACCAGGGGGAGTGGCTATCCTCTGGAAAAAGAATTATGTTTCTCTGTTTAAAGTGGTTAGATTGGATGTGGATTGGGCTATTGGCTTAGAGTTTGAGTGCAGTGACACCAAGTTCGTCATCTTCAACATATACTGTATACACCTTATGAATGTTATCAAAATGAGGCTGAATATCTCAGTAGATTAGCCTTTGTTAGCTCCTTTATTCAAGATAATGCCTCCACCTGTATTGATGTTGTAGGAGACCTGAACGCTGTAATTTCTGATGAAAATTCTCCTTTTGCTAAACACCCAACATACTTCGACTCTGATGGTGGGTTAATACTCTCTAACAAGGTGCTTATGCCTGCCAACAGTTACACTTACATCAGTGAAGCATGGCATATGACTTCATAGCTTGATCATTGTATTTGCACAGCTGACGCACATGCCTCTCTGGATGCCATGGATATATACTATAACTATGCCATTGCAGATCATATAACCTTTGCTATATCACTCAATGTAGAAAAGCTACCTATGATAACAACAGTGGCAAATAGCATGGATACAGGGAAACTGGAGTGGTCTAATTTAACTAATGACAATGTTAGGAAATATACTTCTCTCACAGACACTTTGCTGAGAAATACTGAACTGCCTAAAGATGCTATATGATGTGGTAATCTGAATTGTAGTAACCCACAACATAGTATTGATTTATGTGTTTTATATGAGTCTATTATGAAGTCACTTCATTTCTCTGGTAAGCCTTTTCATAAACCTCAGCCAAAGAGATATAATATCAAGCCTGGCTGGAAGGAGTATGTGGCAGAGCTCCATACTGAAGCTAGAGCAGCATTTAAAGCATGGGTAGACTCACAAGAAACAGGAAATGCAAATTATAAATACGCTCTTAGATTTATTAAAAGAAATGAAAATTCTATGAGATCTGACTCATTGGCTAAAATTTTGCAAAACAATAGCTATAATGACTTCTGGAAAGAGATTAGAGCTATGAACAATTGCAAAAAGTTCTTGCCGGCAAATATTGATGGAGCCAGTGGTTCAGATGAAATCAGAAACATTATTGTTAACTGTTTAACTGTATTGGGAGGAATACTTTTGATGTGTGTATTATTGATTATGATGGAGAGGTTTTTAATACAGAAGAGATTAATTGTGCTGTCTTGGCTTTAGATGACAATAAAGCATGTGGAGCTGATAAGATAACTGCTGAACATCTAAAATATGCTCTCAAAAAACTTTGCCTCTTACTTGCTATCTGAAAAAAAGAAAGAAAATCCTCCTCAACAGGCTAGAAAAATACATCACTACCACTGACAACCAGTTTGGTTTTAAACGTAAACATGGCACTGACATGTATTTTTGCTTTAAAGGACATTTTAGATAAATATAAGAACTCCACAATGTTTATTTGCTTTATAGATGCCTCTATGGCTTTTGATCGCATTAATCACAATAAATTATTCAATAAATTGCATTGTAGATGGGTCCCTAAATGGGTAATCAGAATTCTTGTTTATTGGTATGCTCATCAGTCTATGGAGGTTAGATGGGGGTGCTCTGTATCAGAATCATTTCATGTAATGGAGTTCGACAGGGCAGCATTCTGTCTCCTTTTCTTTTTAATGTATACACGGATGACTTGTCCCAACAGTTAAATGCATGTAACACAGGGTGTTGGTCAGCAATATTGTAATAAATCATCTTATGTATGCAGATGATTTGGCAGTCTTCTGCCCATATTTTGCTGTTGAAAATTTGCTCTGACTATGGTGCAGCCCTCCCCCTCTCTGCTCCAACACTGACTGACAGCTGACTCCGCTCATAGCACTGGTGATCTGAACCGGTCAGTGGTGAAAAAAAGCACTTTTAATGCGCAAACTTATACGGGATGCATTTGCCCCAGTTACCGTTTTAGCTCGTTTCGCGGCTCCGGTTGCATCCGCCTCCCTCAATACTGAACCAATTTTAGAACGAGTTGTACCCATGAATCATACGCACACATACACATGGGGAAATAGGGCCCAGGTTGAAAAATACCAAAGTTGTCCTTTAAAGGGCCCTTGCACCCCTGTGCCTGTTGGGGTGTGCCGCAATTGCAACCATGTTGCCAAACGCAGACTGGTAGACTATGCGCTGGTGCCTTGGTCACAGGAGGAAGGAATTTGATGACATTTCTGTCTCCACTAGGTGGTGCTATGAAGTTCTATGCACATTGCAGCATGTAATCCAAAGTTTTAGCAATTTCGTATTTCATGGCGAGACATTAGAACTCGATGCCACACCACAGCTACACTGTTCAATGCTGACCAAATCTTTTGATAACTTTTGATCACAAAGTTGTCTAGGTGGTACACACCAGTTTTGAAGTTAATCGGATTATGTCTGCAGGAGGAGTTTGTTAAAATGCAAACCATGGAAGACGCCAAAAAAGGAAATTCAAAATGGCCAACTTCCTGTTGGGTTAAGCCTATGGGTCCAAGAGGCTTTTTTGTGCATCAGGGCGTGATACATATGTGTACCAATTTTCATACATGTCGGTAAAACATGCCGCAGGGGCTGCCCTTTAAAGTGCTTGCCAAGCCATTGGGCCACACCAGACTATTAAGGAGCGTGTGAAGTTTCAGGCAGATTGAACCAAGTACACTTAAGTTAATGCAAGTTGCTGTGTTATGGCAGACTGTTGACCTTTGCCATGCTGTCATGGCAACACCATTTGGTGAAATTTCACAGTCTCCACAATATAACATATCCAACATCTTAAGGCCTTTCTGACAGGAGGAGCATATCAAGCTCTAAAAAATGGAATTTCCTGTCACCACTAGGTGGCCCTATGACAATTACAGAATATTGTCACATAGATGTGTTCAGGGTGGGTCTGTTATGAATCATGTAAAGTTTGGTGGTGATCGGACCATTTACCCCAAAGTTATAGCAATATCAGGTTTCATGGCGAGACATCAAAATTTGATGCTCCGCAGTGGGCGTGCCCTTTAATGTGAGGTAGATCTTTTAACAACTTTTGATACCAAAGTAGCCAAGCTTGCACAAACCAATTTTGAAGTCAATCCGATGAATTCTGTAGGAGGAGTTCGTTAAAATACAACATGTGGGAAAAATGGCATCCCGTTGGGTTAAGGCAGTGGGTCCAAGAGACTTTTTTTGTGCATCTGGGCATAATAGACGTGTACTGATTTTCATGTATTTTGAAACATGCAGTCCCTGCTCATGTTGAGAGGGTGTGGCCAAGCCATTTTGTCCCATAAGTGTAAGTGACCTGTGGAAAACTTCCCCACATCTTATCAGTGCCCAGATCTTCCTCCTTGTCTCCCAGCAAAAATATGCTGTCTGTAGTGCTGGTGCCCAAACTATGATTGCACTTTCACATTTTCCAGCCACCATGGACACAAAGAGGCGGATTGGGAGAGAGAGCCGCCCCTCTCTCTCAAACTCAAACCAGTCTTTACTCTCATGTGCTCCATGGTAAATAAATATAGTAATAATTAAAGCCTTGTGTTAACAAATGAATGTCCACAAAAACACTGGACAGCTTTTCATTTGAAATTGGATAAAAAAGTTGTTGATAATATTTATATATTTTTAATGTTAATCACATACTCTATATAAACATCGAAACTACAGTGAAAGCTGAAATGTTGCTGTGAAGACAATAGAGTAGAAGCACTGCTGGGTCTGTATGGTGATCACATACGGGTGCTCTTTGGATACTTAGGTCATACTGTGCTTATATCGTGAAGGGCTTATTGCATGGCTGAAATATGGTCTCAGTAAAAATATATACCATGCATATGCAGTATTTTATTTACCATATGTCATAGATTTTTGTTAGATATTAGATGTTAGATAAGGGATTCCATTCAGTGATTGGTCATTTCTATGGACTTGGAAGTGACGTCACCTAAAATTCCGTTTATGGCACATAGTACTGTCGTGATTCAGCTCTGAGACTGACACTTAAGATTCAGTCCTACACTTCACTAAAAGTATGAGTAGGACGCTTGATAACTAACTTTTAAGTGCAGCTTTCAGCGAAGAATTTTTTTAGTCATATGTCAACTCTTAGCAGTGCTCTTAGGAGTAATTCTAAGAAGCTTGATAAATACGGGCCCAGGTCAGCAGGGAGAGTCCAGCAGGATCAACCAGGTTATGTTGCATCTTATGGTTACTGATATGAAGTTTTATATTGTTACAACTGTGATCTCCATAACATTTTGTCTACAGACAATTTATTTTTGTTATGACTGTAATTATTCCAGGTTGGTTGTTTCTCTTCATTATAGGCCTGTTTCCACCAAACACTTTCAGTATGGCACCTTTGGAAACAAAAGTAACCCTTTAGACATAGTACCTAGACCCTAGGTCTGTTTAACGTTTACACCGCAAACAGTACTCTTAAATGTGGGCGAAGTTATCACTCACTGCTACTTCCAGCACTTGCTGTATTTCCTCATCACTGGTGACACAGATGGAAGTCTGCACCTAGTTTATCATCCACAGAATGAGGCTGCACGCCGACATTTTCAGAACAAAATAGAACAGGCTGCAGTGAGAGTCTCTCTCCGTCGGATAATTAAAATTAACAGGTTTGTGCATTTGGTCCTTCTCAGGCAAGCGCAGGGGTTTTAGTGTTGCCACAGCCCACAGGAACGATGCTTTTTTTTCCCTTCATGTGACAATTAGAATATATGAAGTTAACATAACCCGGTCGAAATTAATATATATAAACCATAGGCGTTTCTAGCCCATTTTTTGGGGTGCTGAAGCACCCCTAAACTGAATCCCAGCATCCCTAAAATTTGAGAGATTTTTTTTACATTTTTTTTTTTACTGTATGTCCTTTTTTAACAAGCTAGAAAAGTGTCAAAACCATACAGTACTTGGTTGAAACGTAATATTTTAACAACAAAAATACAGCAGCCCCCCCGCCTCATCCACAGAATGGTTTGATCCACCCCATCCCTCCCACCTTTCCCCGACTCGGGCTCTGAGCGCTCTATCTGATGCGCTGATGCGCTGCCCTCCAGAGTGGGTGATATGCAGTAGTGGTGTAAGTACCTGGCTTAAACCAGGATATGTGGCACATTTCTTAACTTCTACCACTCAATACCAACACATTATTATCATTACCAGTCCTCATTTTTGCTGCATTTAATCGTAGGTCACTGTTTATGTTGTTAGGTAGGAGTTAGCTGATGTTTTTTCTAGCTAGGAAACGTTACAGGTGGTCAGTGCCACTGTCCTCTGTTTGAATTGGAATGAGAGAAGCTAGCTGTTGTGTCATGTGCATGTGTTAATATTAAAGCCAAGGTGCTACTGACTAGCTAACTGACTGGATGCCCATTAACATTATAACTCCTGTTATGCGTGTGTGTGCGTGTGTGTGTACAGCCAGCCAGCCAGCCTCATCATGGATATAAGATTGTTTTTTCGAAAAAAAGAGCCAGGTTCAGGTAAGAGTGTCAGATCAATTGGTCTGTCTATCTACAATGATGTTGTAAGCTGGATCAATGTATCAGTTTATCTCTTATTAGATATAAAACGCATTGTTTGGTTATTTGCCTTTTGGTTGACAGTACAAAGAGAGAGAGAGGAGCAGAGAGAGGACTTTATTTATTAGTATTCTTATTAGTATTTTTTCATATTTATGTAATTTTTCATCTAGTTGAATACAATCTATTTGTGTATGATTGTCAGTCCAAAGAGGGAGAGATGAAAAAGGGGAAGGAGAGAAGAGAGTACAAGATCAGGAAGAACCAGGTAAGAAAACAAACAAAGAATAGTGAAGGAGCTGCTGTATCAAAATGAGTTGTCTTCCCCCAGAAATTAGGGTTACGATCTGTTTCTTTTATGATTCCAATCCATTCCTCTTTTGCTGTGGCTCAGCTTTTAAATAACCTTTATCAGATTTGATGGTTTTGTCACAGACTTTCCCAAAAAGTGTTGTGCTTTTCTTTCACAAATGTGGGAATGAAATTGCGTTAAAATGTACAAAACAGTGACCTTTATTTTGCCTGGCCGGGCAGCTCTCTGGGTGCTCAGCACCCCTAAACCTCTGATCCTAGAATCGCCCCCGATATAAACGCTTGAAGATCAACTCATTACTAAAAGTGTATTTCATCCAAGAGAGACAATAAAAACTAATGGAACGACCAAAGCTGTCACACTGAAATTTAGGTGTGCTGATGGATTCACGCTGTCAACTCATGCATCGAGTAACATTACAAGTAAATTCCACCTTAAAAGTTGGTGGCAGTCGGACCAGTGAATTAAGAGATTTTTTCTCTACAGTCTACAGCTGCTGCAAGAGGCAGCAAAACATCCTTTTATTTCATAGTTACAGTTTACCAATATATGTAAAACTCTCTATGGTATAAACAGTGGTTACATAAGCTTCAAATCCAGCCACAACTCAGCCCTGAGCCGAGTGACCATCCTCTATTGACCAATCAACAGACTACAACGTTTCTAGCTCCACCTTTTAAGTACCAGGTCAGTGTGCTAGGTATTCCAACAGAGGGTACCTAGCACCAAAAATGGGGATGGTACAAAACGGTTCTATTGGTACCATCCACAACTTTCCACACTGGAAATGGGAAAAATGCGTACCGAAGTGAACTGAACTGAACTGAACTGAACTGTAATGCTTGGTGGAAATGGGGCTTATGTGTTAGACCCACCCCTCACTCATCCACAGCTCCACTCTCTCCTCCAAAACGATCTCTTCTGGCTCCATAAATCCAAAATGGCAAACTCTAGGCTTCAAAACAGGAGTCTACAAACCAATGGGTGATGTCCTGGTGGCTACATCCATTATTTTGTACATTCTATGGTTTCACCACACTCACAACACATTTCATTTGATATCAGTTACAGGGACTTTTTCACAAAATTCATAAAGACTGAGTTCCGCTGGGCTCTGTCCAATCATCATCACAGTCTCCAGTTCAGAAGTGTCTCCAGGCTTGTTATCAGAAGCCAGTTAAGCAGTTAAATGGTTTTTCAACAGTACTACATTTTCAAATCACTGACAGAGACATTATCAGTTTTCAAAGAATGTAAACCTGACAGAGGGTCTCTGGTCTCCCAATCGTCAGCACTGACTTCAGTCTCAGAAGAGTCCAGAGAGTCATCTTCACTAACTGGTTGTAAATGTGTATCTGGATCTGAGTTCCTGGATGGTTCTGCTCCTCCACAGTCCTCTAAATCAGCTTCTGTTTCCATCTGGCCAGTAGAGCTACTGGCTGAAGGGTCTGCCTCTCTGTTGTCCTCAGTTTGACTCTGATGAAGGTGTGAGGACTGGTGGCCAACACATTTATGTGTTTTGACCTGTGGACGCCAGGCAAATCTTTTGTGACAAACACTGCAGCTGAATCGTTTCTCTCCTGTGTGGATGCACATGTGTTGTGTCAAATGTCCCTTTCGTGAAAATCTTTTATCACAAACTGAGCAGCTAAATGGTCTCTCTCCTGTGTGGACTGCCATGTGAAACTGTAAACTTCCTCTATGTGTAAAAGACTTATTACACACTGAGCAGCTGAATGGTTTCTCTCCCGTGTGGATGCTCATGTGTTGCCTCAGACTTGAGACTTGAGTGAAAGTATTACCACAAACTGAGCAACTAAACGGTTTCTCTCCTGTGTGATTCCTCATGTGTCTGTTCAAATGTCCACTTCCTATGAAACACTTACCACACACTGAGCAGCTGAAAGGTTTCTCTCCTGTGTGGATGCTCATGTGTTGTTTCAGACTTGATGCTTGTGTGAAAGCTTTCCCACAAACTGAGCAGCAGAAAGGTTTCTCTCCCGTGTGGATTTTCATGTGTGTCTGTAAACTCCCACTCTGTATGAAAGATCTCTTACAGACCAAGCAACTAAAAGGTTTCTCTCCTGTGTGGATTTTCTCATGAGTGTGTAAACTTCCACTGTGAGCAAAGGATTTCTTACAAAATGTGCAGCTAAAAGGTTTCTCTCCTGTATGAGATCTCATGTGTACCTTCAGATGTTCACTGGTACCGTATCTTTTGTCACACTCAGAGCAGCTAAATGGTTTCTCACCAACATTACATCTCAAACCACTGACAGTGACCTCATCACTTTTCAGATAGTTTAAGCTTAACTGAGGTTCTCTGGTCTCCTTCCAGTCACCACTGTCATCGGTCTCGGGTTCAGAAGAGACTCCAGTCTTGTCTTCAGGATCTGGTTGTAAATGTGTATCTGGATCTGAGTTTCTGGCTGGTTCTGGTCCTCCACAGTCCTCTCCATCAGCTCCTGTTTCCATCTGTTCAGTTTGTCTTTGATGAAGCTGTGAGAACTGAGCTTTCTCTTCATCATCTTCTTCACTCTTCACAGGGACAGAAGTAAATGTGAACTTGATATCAGCCTCCTCCAGCCCTTGAAGCTGCTCTCCGTCCTGACTGCTCCAGAGTTCCTCCTGTTCCTCTTTAATGTGTGGGGGCTCTGGGTCCTCCTGGTCCAGACTGGAACGGGACTTCTGCTGCTCTTCTTCACCAACAATTACTTTCTGGACATCTAAAGGTAAAGCTGAAACAAACAAATAGCCATTAATGTGAACCTTGAAGAGGACTTATTATGCTTTTGGGTTTTTTCCCTCTTCCTTAGTGTATTATGTAGCATTTTTTATGCATCTATAAGGTCTGCAAAGTAAGAAAAGAGTCCTCGCTAAAGGGAACTCTCTCTCCCCACAGACACGCAGCTCTTCATCTGCCTGAAAGGCCTCATTTGCATTCCTGCCTTTACTTCAAAACACCTTGATAATGCACACAGTGCCCGCCTGCAGGCCATTGAGCCATGCCCCCAAACAAACCTAAGTTGAGTTGAAGGTGTGAGAAAGAATAGTATCAGTAACATTGTTAACACTCTGCTACATTACAGAGAAATACAAAACCGTACTAATGAACCTTCATTAATATAGGCCTATATTTTATCTACAAGTGCACATCACACACTGAGCGAGCCGCCTGTTAATGACGCTGTCTGCAAAGCAGTAATGATTGTGGCTAACGGGCATGTAGCTACTTCCATGTTTCAGATGATACGTCATGTTTGTAGTCTGAAGATGAGTTTACATATCACCTTGGGTTCGTCCTTCACCTTCTCAAAATGATCCCACACTTTGGATTTCCTGCCCGACATGTTATTAATCAGCCTGTGGAATAACCACAGGTACCAGCCCTGGAAATTAGGGTCTGTACACATAATGTCTTTAACCGCCTGGAAAACATGAGGCTGAGCACTGGGTGCTACTCTTGTGCCTTTTCTGTGCCAGCTTACAAGAGCACGGCAGCAGGTTGTGTCTGAGTTTGCTAAGCAACCATAACAAGCATCTTATAGCCTATTTACCTGGAATCCTGAGTGCAGAGCTGATCTTCTTCCAGGCGCCGCTTATAAGTGTGTAGGCCTATCGACTGTGGGACAGATGTAAAGCTGTGCATAGCCCTGCACTAAAATGATCAACTTGCAGACTAATAACCTTTCTGGTCCACTAGCATTTGGTCGATTATTAGGGGGCAGCCCCATCCTTAACTTAGAGAAACACCAAATGTCTTCTTTGTAGTAGTAGTAACAGTAACAGTAGTATTACAGTCATAGTATTCTTATGTTCTGCCCCTCACACTTGTCAACAATTTGGATAAAACATTAAAAACACCTCCTAAATCAAAATACCAGCAGCAGTTGCATTACAGTGGACTTTAAAGTGATCACTAGTTGTGTTTATTGCTTTGCAGTCTGCAACGCAGTAACACTGTGGTTATTTTATCAATTTATGGCTTGTGGTTCTTCGAGAGGTTGATCACTTTGCAATGGGGACATGGTGAACTCGAGCATGTGTACAAAAAAAGCTAAATAAAAGGTGCATTGTTCTGTAATAATGTAGTAAAGAAGACCTATATTTAAAGTAAGCCATTCGTTATAAATATTAGATATATGAGCAAGTAAGACATGACAACAAGGCCTGTTCATTAAACCAAAATAGTTCATTACAGCCGCTCTCCTGCTGTACTGGTCTGGGGTCAGTTTAAACAGAGAAGAAGTGACAATATCTTACCTGCTCTGTGTAACTGAAGCTGAGGGCTGAAAACAGCGTCCAGTAGTTTCCGTTGTCGCTCGTTCTCCTCTTTTGATCGACAAAGCCCCTCCTCGTACTGTGCTATCGTTCTTTCAAACAGCCCAAATATTTCTTCAGCAGCCACAGTTAGTCGCTGCCTCACCAACGCTCTCAGCATTTGGGCTTTAGACATTTCAACACAAAGACAGAAACTTTTGTCTCCACGTCAAAAAAACACCGTTTGCCCTCCGTCATTCACTCTAACAGGATGCTGTGTTGCTAACTTCCGTCACCGTCAGTCTTATTTCTAGCTAGCATGCTAAGCTATCTTTAGTAGCTTTGTAGGCTAACTTACCGGGTAATGAGTCAGAGGAAAAACATTCAGGCCAGAGTCCGTTCAGACATACAGAGGCCCTGTTGATCACTACTGCTGAAGCTGACAAACACTTTCTCACTAACAACAAATGGACTCTCTTACGAGCTGAACAAGTCAGACACCATTTTGCTATAATAGTCAGCAAATGAAACACTTCCGGGTCCTCTCGCTTTTCAAAATAAAGATTTTCTTGACATGATTTAACATGTTGACAACAAATATTGCATTCTCACAGAATTTAATTGTCTTTTCAAGGCCGTACCCAAAGCATTTCTCGTCTTAGCCAAAACACATTATTGCATGCTCAGTCCTCATCTACCCGCGCTTTTTATGAAGGGGTTTCATTTTCTTGAAAAAAGATGTTCAAACAAATTAATTCGACCCATCTTAACAAACGATTATACCAATCTTCCAGAAATAATATTTTGAATCTATTAACCAATCAACAGTATCCAAGAACAAAGTTCTTCAAATACCCAGCTCCATCCAAAACAAAAGAAATCCACTCCAAAATAATGAATGATTTTTACCCTTCTTGAATTTTTAAGACTAAGATTAAGTTTAAAGAACAATGTATGTGTTTTCTACAATGGTGATATTGAAGCCTTATTATATCTTTTAATTTTTGTTTACATTATGTTCAATAATGTTTAATTTATGGTTAATTTAAAGTTTATTATGCTTAATTTATTCTATTTTGTGACTTTTTTTGTTTTGTTTGTTGTCTTTGTGTTTTGTATCTCTGGTGTTGTGTTCACTACAGATGATAAGTATTCGATATTTGCCCTGTTATGTCATACATTACCTGTATGAATGGTTAAATAAAAAAGTAAAAAAAATAAAAATAAAAAAAATGTTGACAACAGATTAGGGGTGAGTAATATGACAGGCTTGTCCAAGATGAAATGCCCCTCACATGGAAAATAGATAAGATCAGGCAGCTGATCTTAGGAGGTGGTGACAAAAAGCTGCAGTGAAGTTGGACAGTTTTCTGACCATTTCCAGCAGCCTTCAGTCCATACAGGAAGTCACAGAAACACTCACATCCTGTTAGATCTGAGCTCAATTTATTAAAATGTTATCAGACCCATATATCAGCTTGTTCACAGCCTCCAGTTGTTTTAATAATGACCGAGTGACCTATTATATATAATGCTTTACAGGTTCATGGTGCAACCTCCATTTTACATGTCATGTATAACAGCATCATATCAGTTTGCTGCTGTATGTAAATCTGCTGAGCAGACATGTTACCATCCAATTACATAAATAAATGAAAAATATTAACCTTCTAATCAAACACAGAGGAATGTTATGTACAACAGACTACTATGTATAGTTTAAGATGAATGTATTTAGGCTGAATACGAAACGGCACCATCAGTCATACAGCATGTTCTCTGTTAATAGAATAAACCTTCAAATCAGACAAATCAAATCTAAATCTGACATTTAACAAAAGTGAAAAGTTTATCTAAAATGTCATAGTGTTGAGTCAACATCTAAACCAATCAACTATTAGATCAAGTGACAGCCAGGCATTTCCCATCATGCTCTGGGTCTTGCAGTTCATGGAAAGCAGCTGCAGTGCCTGGCTCTACAACTTAGGCCGCCTCAATCAGAATCAGAATCAGAAATACTTTATTGATCCCAGAGGGGAAATTATTTATGTTACAGGTGCTCCTTGCAAGAAAGGAAAGATACGTGAAAATATAAGAAATTTAAACAGTAGTATTTACAGATATATATAGTTAAATAAACAGGAATTATTAACAAACATAAACGTAAATAAATAAATAAATATATATATATATATATATATATATATATATATATATATATATATATATAGCACTGGCCACCACAGACTCAGAGAAAATCCTGAGCATAGTCCGGCAGATGTTGAAGGACCTCAGTCGCCTCAGAAAATAGAGATGGCTCTGGCCCTTCTGTAGAGAGCGTTAGTGTTCTTAGCCCAGTCCAGTTTATTGTCAGTGTGTACCCCCAGGTACTTATAGTCCTCTACAATGTCCACACTGACCTCATGGATGGAAACAGGGGTCACCAGTGTCTTGGTCCTCCTCAGATCCACAGCCAGTTCCTTTGTCTTTGCCACGTTGAGCTGCAGATGGTTCTGCTCACACCATGTGACAACATTATCCACAACAGCCCTGTACTCATCCTCATCACCCTTGGTGATACATCCAACTATAGCAGAGACAACAGAAAACTTCTGAAGATGGCAGGTCTCAGTGCAATAGCTGAAGTCCGTGGTGTAGAGGGTGAAGAGGAAGGGAGAGAGGACAGTCCCTTGCGGGGCCCCGGTATTGCTGACCACCTGCATTGCTGTCAGCTTGTCACCCAGTAGAGCTGGACGTACAGTACAGGCCAAAAGTTTGGACACACCTTCTCATTCAATGCGTTTTCTTTATTTTCATGACTATTTACATTGTAGATTCTCACTGAAGGCATCAAAACTATGAATGAACACGTGGAGTTATGTACTTAACAAAAAAAGGTAAAAATAACTGAAAACATGTTTTATATTCTAGTTTCTTCAAAATAGCCACCCTTTGCTCTCATTACTGCTTTGCACACTCTTGGCATTCTCTCCATGAGCTTCAAGAGGTAGTCACCTGAAATGGTTTTCCAACAGTCTTGAAGGAGTTCCCAGAGGTGTTCAGCACTTGTTGGCTCCTTTGCCTTCACTCTGCAGTCCAGCTCACCCCAAACCATCTCGATTGGGTTCAGGTCCGGTGACTGTGGAGGCCAGGTCATCTGCTGCAGCACTCCATCACTCTCCTTCTTGGTCAAACAGCCCTTACACAGCCTGGAGGTGTGTTTGGGGTCATTGTCCTGTTGAAAAATAAATGATCGTCCAACTAAACGCAAACCGGATGGGATGGCATGTCGCTGCAGGATGCTGTGGTAGCCATGCTGGTTCAGTGTGCCTTCAATTTTGAATAAATCCCCAACAGTGTCACCAGCAAAACACCCCCACACCATCACACCTCCTCCTCCATGCTTCACAGTGGGAACCAGGCATGTGGAATCCATTCGTTCACCTTTTCTGCGTCTCACAAAGACACGGCGGTTGGAACCAAAGATCTCAAATTTGGACTCATCAGACCAAAGCACAGATTTCCACTGGTCTAATGTCCATTCCTTGTGTTTCTTGGCCCAAACAAATCTCTTCTGCTTGTTGCCTCTCCTTAGCAGTGGTTTCCTAGCAGCTATTTGACCATGAAGGCCTGATTCGCGCAGTCTCCTCTTAACAGTTGTTCTAGAGATGGGTCTGCTGCTAGAACTCTGTGTGGCATTCATCTGGTCTCTGATCTGAGCTGCTGTTAACTTGCGATTTCTGAGGCTGGTGACTCGGATGAACTTATCCTCAGAAGCAGAGGTGACTCTTGGTCTTCCTTTCCTGGGTCGGTCCTCATGTGTGCCAGTTTCGTTGTAGCGCTTGATGGTTTTTGCGACTCCACTTGGGGACACATTTAAAGTTTTTGCAATTTTCCGGACTGACTGACCTTCATTTCTTAAAGTAATGATGGCCACTGGTTTTTCTTTAGTTAGCTGATTGGTTCTTGCCATAATATGAATTTTAACAGTTGTCCAATAGGGCTGTCGGCTGTGTATTAACCTGACTTCTGCACAACACAACTGATGGTCCCAACCCCATTGATAAAGCAAGAAATTCCACTAATTAACCCTGATAAGGCACACCTGTGAAGTGGAAACCATTTCAGGTGACTACCTCTTGAAGCTCATGGAGAGAATGCCAAGAGTGTGCAAAGCAGTAATCAGAGCAAAGGGTGGCTATTTTGAAGAAACTAGAATATAAAACATGTTTTCAGTTATTTCACCTTTTTTTGTTAAGTACATAACTCCACATGTGTTCATTCATAGTTTTGATGCCTTCAGTGAGAATCTACAATGTAAATAGTCATGAAAATAAAGAAAACGCATTGAATGAGAAGGTGTGTCCAAACTTTTGGCCTGTACTGTATGTTGTTGAACGCTCTAGAGAAGTCAAATAACATGACCCTCACAGTGCTCGCTGGCTTATCCAAATGGGCGTAGACACGGTTCAGCAGGTAGATGATGGCGTCCTCAATTCCAAGTCAGGGCTGATAGGTGAACTGGAGGGGGTCCAAAAGTGGCTTGACCATGGGCTGGAGCTGCTCCAAAACGAGTCTCTCCAGGGTCTTCATGATGTGGGAGGTCAATGCCACGGGTCTGTAGTCCTTGGAGTCACTGGGACGTGATGTCTTTGGCACAGGAACGAGGCAGGATGTCTTCCACAGGATGGGGACCCTCCTGGAGACTCAGGCTCATGTTGAAGACATGCTGAAGTACTCCACATAGCTGGGGGGCACAGGCTTTGAGCTCCCTGGGGCTGACACCATCAGGGCCTGCAGCCTTATTTGAGTGGAGTCTCATCAGCTGTCTTCTCACATGGTCAGCAGTGAAGCACATTGTGGAGGTGACGACACGTGGGGAAGGGGTGTAGTCCTCATGATGGAGAGTGCAGTCAGTCTGGCCACGGGGGGAGGAGGTGTGAGGAGGAGGAGGGGGGGTCAAGAAGGAGGGTGTTGTGGTGTGAGAGGGAGGAGTGGGGGAGGAGGGCAGAGTGAGAGATGGTTGACCAAGATAGACAGCAGAAGAGTCGGGGGGGGGGGGGGGGGGTATGTGCAGGTCCAGCAGTGTCAAATCTGCTAAAAAACAGATTGAGTTCATTGGCCCTGTCCATGCTGCCTTCAATTCCTCTGTTGTTGTTGGTCCTGAAGCCAGTGATGGTCCTCATTCCACTCCAGACCTCTCTCATGTTGTTATGCTGGAGTTTCCTCTCCAGCTTCCTCCTGTACCTCTCCTTAGCCTCCCTTATCTTCATCTTCAGCTCTCCCTGTATTGTTCTCACCTCCTCCCTGTTACCAGCTCTGAAGGCCCTCTTCTTTGCGTTGAGGATGACTTTGATGTCCTTTGTTACCCACGGTTTGTTATTTGGATAACAATGGACAGTCCTGGCTAGGACAGTGGAGTCCACACAGAAACTGATGTAGTCCATGATGCACTCTGTGAGCCCGTCGATGTCCTCCCCATGTGGCTCACAGAGTGCCTGCCAGTCTGTCACACCAAAACAGCCCTGCAGTGTCTCATAAGTCTCCTCCAACCATCTCCTCACTGTCCTCATGGTTGCAGGCTGGCTCTTGACTAGTGGTACATAGCAGGGGTTGAGGTGCACCAGGTTGTGGTCTGACCTACCCAGAGGGGGGAGGGGGGAGCAGCTGTATGCATCTTTGGCGTTAGCATACAGCAAGTCCAGTGTTCTCTCCTCTCTGGTAGGACAGCTCACATACTGTGTAAATGTGGGCAATGTTGTTTCCATGGTGACATGGTTGAAGTCACCCGAGATAGCTATGAAGGCACTCGGGTGTTTAGTCTGCAGGCGGGCTATGGTGGAGTGAATGACGTCACATGCCGACGTCGGGTTGGCAGAGGGGGGGATGTAAACAGTTACGTTAGGCTCGTTCGAGATGAACTGCGCCTCACCTGAAAAGTAGACGAGAGCAGGTGGCCGCAGCAGGGGGCGGTGACAAAAAGCTGCAGTGAAGTTGGACAGTTTCCCGACAGTTTCCAGCAGCCTTCAGTCCATGCAGGAAGTCACAGACACACTTACATCCTGTCTGGAATGATGTCAATTCATTAAAGTGATCAGACCCATATATCAGTTTGTTTTCACCATCAGTCACACAACATGTTTTCTGCTCACAGAATAAACCTTCAGGTCAGACAAAGACAATCTTAATCTATAAAATTCAATACAAATGAGTAGTTTATCTAAAACGTCATATTGTTGGGTCAGCATCTTAACCAATCAGCTGTTAGATCAGGTGAGATCTAAAAACTGCTGCCGCCTTGCTCTCGCGGTTTTATCGCCGTCCACTTTTGTAATACGTCAGAGCAAGTCGGGATGAAGTCGGACACAAAACTAACCGGCATGCATTGTGCGCCGATCGCCGGTGATCAAATCTGCGCAGGACTGGCTCATCTCGAACAAAGAGCACGGATACCAAAAGGCGAAGCTCCGTTGAATTTTGGTCAACAGCCACTAGGTGCGCTGCGGTAGCGCTGCCGCCATTTTGGACTGTTGAGTTTAGACTGTTGCACCAGAGATACTGGATGAAGCGAGATACCCAACTCAGCTCACTTCCTGATTCAGTGACGTCAGCGCCACGCCCCCGTAGGAGACTTGCGGCAGCTCTGAATGTATTGTCGTCAATGAGGAAAATGAACGTGATCACAATTTATGGTCAATTCTTTCGCCCAGTAGTCACTAAAGTAAATATTGGGTTCATTTTCCACAAGCCACACATCTTACCAACATTCTGACACTAAAGCTGCATTTTTCATCCGCACAGATCAAGAGAAAGTTAACTTTGTTTGAGCCCTGTCCGTCTCAGAAAACAAGTTCTCGCGAGATCTCGTGATCTTGATAAACAGGCGGTAAAATCACAGTTAGTTTACAAACAGTTATTTACCGCTAGTAATAAATAAAAAATGCCCAAGCTTTGTGCAGCAATAGGTTGCAATAATAGGAAGAATGTATTTTCATTCCACCTGCTTCTCGATCCGCATACACAGACATCCACAGAGCCTCTGTTCAACACGGTGGTGGGGAGGGGGGGTGAGGGAGAACAGGCTCTGATTGGACGGAGAGCTAACCACGCCCACTTAGGAGACAGGAAGAGTAACCGTTTTCTTAAAATTGAATAAGCCTACAGTTGGGTATCTCCCGTCATCCAATATCTCTGGTTGCACCCAGACAACATGCAAGATTTCAAGGAGAAAGGAGAAAAAAAGTAAAAGAAAACAGTGTAGTGCAATTAACTGCAACAACTATCAGTGGAACACACTGCACCTGGCCTTCCACCGTTTCCCGAAGGATCCCGACAGAGGTGTAGGTTTTAAAGTGTTTTACTATCAATTTAATATGGCAGTTTTCGTGGGAAGATATATATATATATATATATATATATATAGGCCTATATATGGCCTCTTGGACCATTTATATCAGAACTAATTACTGCTTTAGCATTAAAATATATCATATTAAAGGAGCAATAAGCGAAATTCATCATTTCTAGATTGAAGGAATTAAAAAATTGCTATGTGAAGAACTAGAGGTGTAATTTCATCTGGAGTATAGCATGACCTCACACACCCTCTCTCTGTGTTGATCTCCAGCCCCCTGTTTACAAGCCGGTCCGGCTGCGCGTTCATGTACGTTCATGTGAATCCCCGCCCCCCCCTCCTCCTCCTCCTCCTCCTCCTCTTGGAGCCCTTGGCCCTCCCTCCCTATAAAAGGCTACAGCCAGTGAGCAATGGCAGCACGTATTTTCGAAATTAAATGGCAGAGAGCAGAACGTCCACCTGAAGACGACCAAAAGAAACAGCGGTTGTTGGTGAAGAAGTTGTCAGATAAAGAAAGGGACAGGACTTGGATTAACATTGGCCTTGCATTTCCAAGGTGGAGAGCACTGCGAGAGCTAAAGGGGCTACAATCTGACTTGGAGCTAGCTCTTCTTCTCCTGGACAGGTACAACATAAAGTCAAATGTCTGTTTTAATTAGTGTTACAGTAACGTTAGGCATCGTAGCATGGGTTAATGTCCGGAGCTTGAGTTATTAGTGGCTCGGTCCCAGCAATGGGTCAGGTGTTTCGGTTGTGTTAGGTGAGTAGCCCGGCAGCCCAGCTAACATTTGCAATTAGCATTGTAAGCCCGGCGGGCAGCCTGGCGGGCTGTGTTTAGCTATTCCCCTGCCTACTTCAATGATGATGGTCCCTGTAATAAATGCAATATATTTGCTGAAATGGAGGCAAGGCTCAGTGACTAGAAGAGCTGGTAGAAGCGCTCCATAGCTGCAAGCTACTCCAATAGCCGTAGTAGCTCTAGTGCTAACTCTGGGAGCTAACGCTAACATTCCTCTCTTCTCCGTGAGCCCGCCAGGCTCCATGCTAGAGCTCGCCGGAGCCGAGAAGCAGGCTCCCGGAACGTTAGCATGGTAGCCGACTACTGCTAACGCTAACGTCCCCACGCTTCTCGGCTCCGACTCACTGAGCCTGGCGGAGAAGCGTTGGGACGTTAGCACTAATGGGCTGCCATGCTAATGTTCCAACTCTTCACCGTGAGACCGTGAGCCCGGCTCCCGGCTCAGTTGGAGTTGGAGCGTTACGCCGGATTTCCACTGGATTCGTGTCCGTTGCGGAACGGCAGCGCTGGTTATCCGCTGCGTGCTCCGCCGTCCGTCAACACCCACCGGCTGCATTTGCTGTGCGGTGCGGTGCAGCTCCGCCGGAAGACTCGGTGCACTGCCATGAGTAATATCTCCTCGTCCATGGTGTTCACGGGGTGAAATAACGTCTGAAAACCTCTGACCTGTTGACTTCAGACCTGCCTCTGCCCATTATGTAGTTTTTAAGGTGTACTGCAGGGAAATATGATCCGCTGTGAACACTATGTATTTTATTTTGAAAATTAACCGGATGTTTTATCGTGTTTCTGTGCACGACTTCCTGCCCCGCACGATCTGCTCTGTGCTGAATTGCTGCATTGTGCTCCGGCGTCCGGCAAAAATAGAAGTCCTACGTATCTATTGCAGAGGGCTCCGGAGTGCCGGATCTGTGACGGAGCCGGAACGCAGCACAGCCACAGGGGGTGTTGGAGAGCAGAGGTAGAGGGAGGAGTGCTCATGACACACTTTGTTTTGCTCTACAGGCAGTGCACAACAGCAAACCTAGCAGTGAAACGATTTTGCTTATTGCCCCTTTAAAATAGTTTATATATTATTATTATTATTATTATTATTATTATTATTACTGGCCCCTTACTGTACAAACTGTAAATAAATCTTTATTCCTGACTATGTGACGTCGCCATTAATGTGTTTCTAGTTAAAATATTGATTTTTTTTTTTTTTTAGTATTTCTTGATTTTTTTTGGTAGATTGGCTTATGGGGTGATTTTGAAGGAGTAATTAAGTTAATCTTCTCATAAGTGGATGTAATATGTAGAGATGCCATCTCGGCCGTTTTTCTTCGTTTTGTTTTCATTAAAGTCTATATTTTGCTTTACAAAAACGTGAAAAAGCAGCTGTGACCAAGCTATCACGAGGTGAGTAGCATTGTAAGCATAATTAATGGAAATATACTTCAGTTTGTCTGTGTGTTTTTGCAAGCGGGTCTGCTGCGGTCTGCTGACAGTCCAAAATGGCGGCGGTAGGACGAAACCATGGGCCAGTCTGTTGCTATGGGGCGTGTCGGGAATGTCCTGGTGAAGCCATGTCTCAGTGAAGCACATCAGACTACATTCCCGGTACTCCTGACTCCTGGCGACCGCTGTCAGCTCGTCCATCTTATTTGCCAGCGACCTCACGTTGCCCATGATGAGAGAGGGGAGACACGGCTTATATCTTCTCTTCTCCATAAGCCTCCGTTGTCTCAACCCTGCTTTTTTCCGCTGCTGTTTACTTCCTCCCAGTCATCCTCTGTGTGTTTTCCTCCACAGTTCAGCTGGTATCTCCGATGTTCCGGCCGCCAAGCCGGCCGGCCTCAGTATGATCAGCTGATCTCTGGAGTAAACAATGCGGCCATGAAGTTGTTGCGCAATGGTGCCGGGTCCGAATGAAATAAGTAATTCCAGGGTGAGGAAAACGAGCACAACTCTCTCAATCAGCATGTTTGGAGAGGGCGCAGTTTCAAAATGACAATCACAAAAAAGCAAGCACAAATACCAAACTTAATAAAGCAAAAAAGTAAGAAAACTGATTAAACAAGCAGGAGCAACTGCAACAGGCTGCACGCACGGGCGCATGCGCACTGATTCGCAATCTTGTGAGATTAGGCTCGTTCGAGATGAACTGCGCCTCGCCTGAAAAGTAGACGAGAGCAGGTGGCCGCAGCAGGGGGCGGTGATAAAAAGCTGCGGTGAAGTCGGACAGTTTCCCGACAGTTTCCAGCAGCCTTCAGTCCGTGCAGGAAGTCACAGACACACTTACATCCTGTCTGGAATGATGTCAATTCATTAAAAAAGTGATCAGACCCATATATCAGTTTGTTTTCACCATCAGTCACACAACATGTTTTCTGTTCACAGAATAAACCTTCAGATCAGACAAATACAATCTTAATCTCTGGAATTCAACAAAAATGAGTAGTTTATCTAAAACGTCATCTTGTTGAGTCCACGTCTAAACCAATCAGCTGTTAGATCAGGTGAGAGCCAGGCGGTGCAGTCGGTGGAGAGCAACTGCAGCGCCTGGCTCTAAAAACTGTGGCCGCCTCGCTCTCGCGGCTTTATCGCCGTCCACTTTTGTAATACGTCAGAGCAAGTCGGGATGAAGTCGGACACAAAACTAACCGGCATGCATTGTGCGCCGTTCGCCGGTGATCGAATCTGCGCAGGACTGGCTCATCTCGAACGAACCTAATATCATTGTCCACTTTTGCATGATGTCCGAGCAAGTCGGAATCAAGTCAGACAAAAATCTAACTGGCATGTTGTGGGGTGACTGAATGAGCCTATTGATTGTACTTAATGGCTGCGGTCGAATAGTACAAAAAAAATCTCTTTTCCTAACCACTTTTCCTTGGCGTTGATGGAAAACGTCATGAGGTCAAGACAAATTTGAAAGAGAATTCATAAGGACCTAGGACAAGACAACCACAGTGTTAAAAGGCTCCAAATGCACTTAACCTCAGCTCCGTAATCATGCGATGGCGGATGTTACTGATAGGCTTTTGTGACACGTGCACGCAAATTTCTCGCTCAAGCTGAAATTTCAACTTGCGTGACTATGACAAATTTCGTGTCTTCACATCTCCCAGCATGTTTGCATACACAGATCAGCCAAAACATTAAAACCACTGGCGAGTGAAGTGAATAACATTGATCATCTTGTTACAGTGCAATATTCCATTGGGAAACCTTGGATCCAGGCATTCATGTAAATGCTACCTGATGCACTCCACCAACCCCCTTATGGCAATGGCACTTGTCGATGGCAAGTGGGTGGAGCGTGTCTGGTGGCAACCACATGAATGTCAGAACCCAAGGTTTCCCGCCAGAACATTGCATTGTTACAAGAAGATCAATGTTGTTCACGTAAACTGTCAGTGGTTTTTAGTGTTTTGGCTGATGGGTGTATATTCCAATCTTAGCACTGACTCTGCATGTAATCTTGCCACGCAAGGCGCTCGCATCATGTTTGATGTGAACACACCATTACACTTTTATTTATTAATTATATTTTGTTTGTTTCTATATCTTTATTTACATAGCTTTTGACTTACTGGTATTAGCACAAAAACACTCATAATGTCAAAGGTCTTTTGTACAATTTAAGTGACCAGTCAGCAAATAGTATCATATTTCTCATATATATTGATACTGTCATGGACTGTGTTCATCTCCATACAGTAACAGAGGCTATTGCATCCACTTTCTCAGCTACTTCTACCTTTGCATGTCGAGTCAAACAAACTCTGAGCTGTTGGACTTCATGCTTTTTGATAACGCCCCGATCGGTTACGTCTTACAAGGCCAGCTGCAGCTCATCTCAAACAAACCTTAAGAATTCAGGATGACATCACTAGAACAGTCCAATGAATGAGTTATATATCAGTCCATGTAACTAAAGAGCATCTGCATCTGAGTTCCTGGCTGGTTCTGGTCCTCCACAGTCCTCTCCATCTGTTTCCATCTGTTCAGTTTGTCTTTGATGAAGCTGTGAGGACTGAGCTTTCTGTCCACTGTCTTCACTCTTCATAGAAACTGGAGTCAAAGGAAACTTGGTGATCTCAGCCTCCTTCAGCCGTTGAAGCTGCTCTCCCTCCTGACAGCTCCAGAGTTCATGAAGCTGAGATGAGTCACTGCCACACTTGTGATTTTTGAACTGATAAAGCCATGTGAATCTTTCATCACAAATGCTGCAGTTGAATGGTTTCTCCCCTGTGTGGGTTCTCATGTGTAACTGTAAATGTTCACACCGTGAAAAACATTTATTACAGAGTGAGCAGCTGTAGGGTTTTTCTCCTGTGTGACATTTCAAATGGTTCTGCATGTGCGCCTTCTGACCAAATCTTTTACCACAAACTGGGCAGCTGAAAGGTTTCTCTCCTGTGTGAGTTCTCATGTGTGTCTTAAGATTTGAGTTTTGGTTAAATCGTTTACCACACTCAGAGCAGCAAAATAGTCTCTCACAGGAATCCCGTCTGTCATTTTTCAGAAAGTTCAAACCTGACTGAAGTTCACTGGTCTCCTTCCAGTCATCGCTGACTTCAGATTGTTGTTGGTGATGCTGTGGGGTCTTCTCACTGCTAGATAGCTGTAAATGTGTATCTGGATCTGGTCCTCCACAGTCCTCTCCATCAGCTCCTGTTTCCATCTGGTCAATTTGTCTCTGATAAAGCTGTGAGGACTGAGCATCATCTTCTTCATTCTTCACAGGGACAGAAGTGAGTGTGAACTTGATACCAGCCTCCTCCAGCCCTTGAAGCTGCTCACCCTCCTGACTGCTCCAGAGTTCCTCCTGTTCCTCTTTAATGTGTGGTGGCTCTGGGTCCTCCTGGTCCAGACTGGAGCTCCACTCCTGCTGCTCAGGGGAAACCTCTTCTTTAACCACCAACAGCTGCTGGACCTCTGCAGGACAGAATGATGTACAGACACATTACTGACCACCACTATACTTAAACCAATAATAATGAATGAGTGCAAACAATTTCAGTATGTTCTAGAAGTTCAGCTGATAAACAACTGAAATGTGAACAAACTACTTCTGCAGTTAACTGAAGATTCAGATTAAAATGGATTCTGATTTGGTACGTTTATCTGATCTGATTTTTTTGTCTGAACATTGGACTTTGTTTAATGATGACGTCTGTGTGAAGATTAAGGTAAGGTTAAAAAACGCACCCCTTTAGATTACTTGGCAATGAAAAAAAAAAACCTTCAACCTAAGTGCCTTCAGGACTCGAACATCTTCAGGAAGATTGTGACTGATCCCTCCTGCTTGGACACAAACTCTTTAAAACACAAAAACTCTTGTCAGGAAACAGTTCCTGACTACAGCTGGCCTCATCAACAAGGCCTGGGACCAGTGTTGATTTCTCTGACAAAAAGTTTAAATTTTTTCCATGATGAAAATGAGATGATGACAAGCTTAGCATAGATCTTGATAATAAAAAATAAAACATAATCAATGTTTCATTTTCGCTGACAAAATGACTTGGATGGTGGACTTGCAGACATTTAATGCCGAGAACGGCTGTGCTTGTAATTATCTTCAAATGCGGCATGAGCAACAGGCTGTAAACTCCAGTAAATAGTCGGCACCAGGATGTTTTGCTAGCCAGCAAAAACACTCAGAGCTGAGCAGTGTCAGCTGTTGGTGCGAGTTGTGAGCTGTAATTCAGCAGTAAATAATCAGCCGTGTATGTCTGACAGTGGATGGTGGAACTGCTGAATGGATCTGTGGAGTTTGTAAGTTACAGCTGTGGCTGTTAGCTGTTTGTGTTAGCTCTGCTCGGTAGCCTCTGAACAGCAGCAGAGCGAGCAGTAGAGCAACCTGTCACCTTGTTTCTAATTTCTGATACATGAATTAGCCTCACTGGATTAGTTTAGAGATGAAAAAACAAAAAAACATAGAAAACATGATGACTAAAAGTTGACTAAAACGTCACAAAGTTTTGTTGACTAAAACTGTGAAGAATAAAAATTACTAATATGTGACTAAAACTAACAAGCATTTTTGTCTCAAGACTAAGACTAAAGTTAAGATAGCTGTCAAAATTAACAAGGCTTGGGGCGTCGGTAGCTTAGTGGATAGTGCTGGTTCCCCATGTTAGACGCAGCCGCCTACTCGACTCCAGCCCATGGCCCTTTGCTGCGTGTCATCCCCCCACTCCACGCTGTCCTGTCCAATAACGTTGGATAAGTTCAGACTCAGCAGGGGGGAGGTCAAGAACCAGACCGGACCTGATGGGGGAAATTCAGACACAGATTTACACGCTGAAGAGGCAGGGCTGTAGAGTGGGGTTCTTCTGGGTCCCGGCCCATGCTGGGATAGAGGGAAACAAGGCAGCAGATAGGATGGTCAAGGCTGCACTAAGGTGGGACAGTATAGATGTCAGGGTTTCCATTGGCATGAGTGAGTGTGGTAATTTAATTAGAGAAGGAATCATTAAGCAATTGCAGGGAGGGGCAGCAAAAGAGCAGGCATCTTTTTTCAATTCAGCCAAGTTAGTCGCTTACAAATATTGGTAGTTGCGAGTTGCGTTATTTTGGGCTTGTTTCTAAAGCAGAGTTGCTCATTTGGGCTTGCTCTCTAAATGTCGCCTTTCTCCTATATATATCTATATATATATATATATCTATATATATATCTATATATATATATATATATATATATATATATATATATATATATATATATCTATATATATATATATATATATATATATATATATATATATATATATATATATATATATATATATATATATATATATATATATATACAGTACAGGCCAAAAGTTTGGACACACCTTCTCATTCAATGCGTTTTCTTTATTTTCATGACTATTTACATTGTAGATTCTCACTGAAGGCATCAAAACTATGAATGAACACATGTGGAGTTATGTACTTAACAAAAAAAGGTGAAATAACTGAAAACATGTTTTATATTCTAGTTTCTTCAAAATAGCCACCCTTTGCTCTGATTACTGCTTTGCACACTCTTGGCATTCTCTCCATGAGCTTCAAGAGGTAGTCACCTGAAATGGTTTCCACTTCACAGGTGTGCCTTATCAGGGTTAATTAGTGGAATTTCTTGCTTTATCAATGGGGTTGGGACCATCAGTTGTGTTGTGCAGAAGTCAGGTTAATACACAGCCGACAGCCCTATTGGACAACTGTTAAAATTCATATTATGGCAAGAACCAATCAGCTAACTAAAGAAAAACCAGTGGCCATCATTACTTTAAGAAATGAAGGTCAGTCAGTCCGGAAAATTGCAAAAACTTTAAATGTGTCCCCAAGTGGAGTCGCAAAAACCATCAAGCGCTACAACGAAACTGGCACACATGAGGACCGACCCAGGAAAGGAAGACCAAGAGTCACCTCTGCTTCTGAGGATAAGTTCATCCGAGTCACCAGCCTCAGAAATCGCAAGTTAACTGCAGCTCAGATCAGAGACCAGATGAATGCCACACAGAGTTCTAGCAGCAGACCCATCTCTAGAACAACTGTTAAGAGGAGACCGAGCCAATCAGGCCTTCATGGTCAAATAGCTGCTAGGAAACCACTGCTAAGGAGAGGCAACAAGCAGAAGAGATTTGTTTGGGTCAAGAAACACAAGGAATGGACATTAGACCAGTGGAAATCTGTGCTTTGGTCTGATGAGTCCAAATTTGAGATCTTTGGTTCCAACCGCCGTGTCTTTGTGAGACGCAGAAAAGGTGAATGGATGGATTCCACATGCCTGGTTCCCACTGTGAAGCATGGAGGAGGAGGTGTGATGGTGTGGGGGTGTTTTGCTGGTGACACTGTTGGGGATTTATTCAAAATTGAAGGCACACTGAACCAGCATGGCTACCACAGCATCCTGCAGCGACATGCCATCCCATCCGGTTTGCGTTTAGTTGGACCATCATTTATTTTTCAACAGGACAATGACCCCAAACACACCTCCAGGCTGTGTAAGGGCTATTTGACCAAGAAGGAGAGTGATGGAGTGCTGCAGCAGATGACCTGGCCTCCACAGTCACCGGACCTGAACCCAATCCAGATGGTTTGGGGTGAGCTGGACCGCAGAGTGAAGGCAAAGGGGCCAACAAGTGCTAAACACCTCTGGGAACTCCTTCAAGACTGTTGGAAAACCATTTCAGGTGACTACCTCTTGAAGCTCATGGAGAGAATGCCAAGAGTGTGCAAAGCAGTAATCAGAGCAAAGGGTGGCTATTTTGAAGAAACTAGAATATAAAACATGTTTTCAGTTATTTCACCTTTTTTTGTTAAGTACATAACTCCACGTGTGTTCATTCATAGTTTTGATGCCTTCAGTGAGAATCTACAATGTAAATAGTCATGAAAATAAAGAAAACGCATTGAATGAGAAGGTGTGTCCAAACTTTTGGCCTGTACTGTACATACATACAGTATATATACAGTACAGGCCAAAAGTTTGGACACACCTTCTCATTCAATGCGTTTTCTTTATTTTTTATTTTGGCCTGTACTGTATATACATATATATATATATATATATATATATATATATATATACAGTACAGGCCAAAAGTTTGGACACACCTTCTCATTCAATGCGTTTTCTTTATTTTCATGACTATTTACATTGTAGATTCTCACTGAAGGCATCAAAACTATGAATGAACACATGTGGAGTTATGTACTTAACAAAAAAAGGTAAAATAACTGAAAACATGTTTTATATTCTAGTTTCTTCAAAATAGCCACCCTTTGCTCTGATTACTGCTTTGCACACTCTTGGCATTCTCTCGATGAGCTTCAAGAGGTAGTCACCTGAAATGGTTTTCCAACAGTCTTGAAGGAGTTCCCAGAGGTGTTTAGCACTTGTTGGCCCCTTTGCCTTCACTCTGCGGTCCAGCTCACCCCAAACCATCTGGATTGGGTTCAGGTCCGGTGACTGTGGAGGCCAGGTCATCTGCCGCAGCACTCCATCACTCTCCTTCTTGGTCAAATAGCCCTTACACAGCCTGGAGGTGTGTTTGGGGTCACTGTCCTGTTGAAAAATAAATGATCGTCCAACTAAACGCAAACCGGATGGGATGGCATGTCGCTGCAGGATGCTGTGGTAGCCATGCTGGTTCAGTGTGCCTTCAATTTTGAATAAATCCCCAACAGTGTCACCAGCAAAACACCCCCACACCATCACACCTCCTCCTCCATGCTTCACAGTGGGAACCAGGCATGTGGAATCCATCCGTTCACCTTTTCTGCGTCTCACAAAGACACGGCGGTTGGAACCAAAGATCTCAAATTTGGACTCATCAGACCAAAGCACAGATTTCCACTGGTCTAATGTCCATTCCTTGTGTTTCTTGGCCCAAACAAATCTCTTCTGCTTGTTGCCTCTCCTTAGCAGTGGTTTCCTAGCAGCTATTTGACCATGAAGGCCTGATTGGCGCAGTCTCCTCTTAACAGTTGTTCTAGAGATGGGTCTGCTGCTAGAACTCTGTGTGGCATTCATCTGGTCTCTGATCTGAGCTGCTGTTAACTTGCCATTTCTGAGGCTGGTGACTCGGATGAACTTATCCTCAGAAGCAGAGGTGACTCTTGGTCTTCCTTTCCTGGGTCGGTCCTCATGTGTGCCAGTTTCGTTGTAGCGCTTGATGGTTTTTGCGACTCCACTTGGGGACACATTTAAAGTTTTTGCAATTTTCCGGACTGACTGACCTTCATTTCTTAAAGTAATGATGGCCACTGGTTTTTCTTTAGTTAGCTGATTGGTTCTTGCCATAATATGAATTTTAACAGTTGTCCAATAGGGCTGTCGGCTGTGTATTAACCTGACTTCTGCACAACACAGCTGATGGTCCCAACCCCATTGATAAAGCAAGAAATTCCACTAATTAACCCTGATAAGGCACACCTGTGAAATGGAAACCATTTCAGGTGACTACCTCTTGAAGCTCATGGAGAGAATGCCAAGAGTGTGCAAAGCAGTAATCAGAGCAAAGGGTGGCTATTTTGAAGAAACTAGAATATAAAACATGTTTTCAGTTATTTCACCTTTTTTTGTTAAGTACATAACTCCACATGTGTTCATTCATAGTTTTGATGCCTTCAGTGAGAATCTACAATGTAAATAGTCATGAAAATAAAGAAAACGCATTGAATGAGAAGGTGTGTCCAAACTTTTGGCCTGTACTATATATATATATATATATATATATATATATATATATATCGCTATATATATATATATATATCGCTTCTTTTGGGCTTGTTTCCATAGCCCTGGTTGCTTGTTTCTCTGGGCTCAGTCGGCGAGGGCTCAGTGGAGAAATCTTGTGGTGTGCACACACAGGTTGTAATGCAGTTGGCGAGACTCCAGATGACAGAAACACACGTTGCCAGGTATGAACACACAAAAGATTACGATAGTCTCCGCGACGCAAAATCGGGGTGAAAATCGTGTAATGTGAACTAGCCTTAAGGCGTAATGTACAGTGTAAACAGAGTGAGGCAGCAATAAAACGAACGGTAGGGAAGGAACAGTAGAGGAAGTACAGAGATTATATTCAGCTTTTTACAGATGGGTCAAAGGATCCACTAACAGAGGCAACAGGGGTAGCAGTGGTGATTCCTAGTCACCAGACTGGGATCGGTAAAAGGTTATCGGATTAGAGTGTCTATGCCGCTGAGCTATTTGCAGTACTGTCAGCATTAGGGTGGATGGAGGATTTAGCAACAAGTACAATTCTCATTTGCAGTGACTCAGTATCAGCACTGCCAAGTATTAAATCAGAAAAAACACCAAGACATCTAGTGTTTGAAAAACTTCTTACAAAATCAAGGTTTAACCAATCAAGGGCCAGCACACATGCAGGAATCCTGGGTAATGAAAAAGTAGACAAGTTGGCAAAAGAGGCAGTTAAGAGAGGAAATGTGGAAAGTGATGTCAAACTTTCAAAATCAGAGGGGAAAAGCATTATTTTGAGCTAAATCATCAATCAGTGGCAGCAATATTGAGAAAGTGGGACAAAAGGAAGGCATTTACATGAAGCTCAAAACAAAGTAGACTGAGATTGAGAATGGGTCACAGTAACTTGAAGAGCACGCTTTTGTAATAGGGAAACATCCAATCGGTTATTGCAGTCGGTGTGTAAAGGAGTCAAGGGAGCATGTTCTCATTTCTTGCAGGAAGTATGAGGAAGATAGAAGGGTGATGATGGCAGGATTACAGAAGGTAGACGAAGTGAGGCCAGGGTTAAGGACGTGCTTGAGAGTGGAGAAAGGTGATTTTTAGGTTTCTGAGAGCGACAGAATTTATCAGAAGACTGTAGAAGATCAGGATAGCAACGGTCGGATAAAACCATGAGGAGGCAGTACTACAACTTGAAAGATGCCAACTACTGTAAAACACCAAAGAAGAAAAAGAGGACTCGCTGAAGAAGTAGTGAGGGTAACAAACCTGCTATGTGTAACTGAAGCTGAGGGCTGAAAACAGCGTCCAGTAGTTTTCGTTGTCGCTCGTTCTCCTCTTTTGATCTAGAGAGTTCCTCCTCGTACTCTGCTATCGTTCTTTCAAACAGCCCAAATATTTCTTCAGCAGCCGCAGTTAGTCGCTGCTTCACCGACGCTCTTAGGATTTGGGCTTTAGACATTTTAGACTTTGTCTCCACATTCAAACACTGTTTGCTCTCCATCAAACAGTCACTCTGACAGGCGCTTTGTTGCTAACTTCCGTCCCCATCAGTGTGTTTCTAGCTAGCATGCTAAGCTAACTCCAATAGATTTGTAGGCTACCGGGTGATGAGTCAGAGGAAAAACATTCAGGAAAACAGAGGTTCTGATGGATCACTACAGCTGGAGCTCACATACACTTTCTCACTTACAATGAAGGGCCTCGTTCACGACATAGCATGTAAAAATATTTCCGAGCTAAGTGTACAAGACGCTATTTTGCTATAAACACTCGGCGCCAGCAAGAAAATCACTTCCGGGTCCCCTCGCCCTTCAAAATAAAGCCTCCAGAATTTTTTATAGTGTCCACGCTTTGACCACAAAATATAATGTGGGTCTTTAAATCAGTTATAGCGTAGAAAATGTAATACTGACCAACTTTTATCAAAAAATGTTCTTAAATGGTGAAGTTACGTTGCACATTAACAAGTTCCCATTTGAGTTCTTGAAAGTGTTTTTATGTTTTATGTTTTAATTATGGCCTATTTATTTATTTTTTTATGTGATCTACTAAGATACAAGAATTTCCCCTATGGGAATGAATAACGTATCTATCTATCTATCTCTCTATCTTGAATGTTCATATTTAATACAGTTAAAGCCAAATTTGCTGATCAAAAAATGGTCTTAATGATTAAAATCATGATTTTCCAAAGTATAATTCTAGCAGCAACCAGCAGATTTTCAGGGGGTAGTCTCATCACCATGACTGTTTGCAGTTTTCTTGCATATTCGTGGACCTCTACTTTTTTTTCTATCATTAGTCTAAAAGAGTGTCAGAGTGGTTTTGCACATCTTAGCCAATTTAATCTGAATCTCATAATTTTCTTAATTCCTGACATGCTGTTGTGTCTTAGATTTATTTTTTTGTACGTCTACGAAGTTACAAATATTTTTTCCTTGAGCCTCCATGACTGATTTGGGGAAAATGCATGACCCTCCCTCCACCACAAATTAGTTAGGAGATTTAAAAACGTACACTTTGATGTTTAAACGTTAAAAGTTAAAAATGAAATCCTGGAGTTGAAAAAAGCCTCAGTTTTTCACTCTTGTCATGCGGCTGGTTAGTTCATTCAAGCAGTTTATGTTGGGCCAAATTTCAAATGAGATGTAGAATATCGTCATTTTGATAAAATATCATTATTTTAAGCTCAGCTTTTGTTGTGTTTTTTTTCTGACGAAAGCATTTGTGGGACATGATGTGTCCAAGGACTGTTGGAAATTTGTGAAGCCAATGATAATTTCTGTTTTTACAGTTTCTGGCTATAAATATTTTAATTTTGGTGGTTTTTAAACATGCCTTCCAAATAGCAGTTTTTTCTTCTTTTCTTTAAAAATCTGCAGTTCAGTAAATACAAAATACAGCCATTTAAATTTGTATGCCCCTCCCCTGAGCCACAATAAAAAACACAAGTCTCTCCCCAGTGCTTTAAAAATTATTTGACATACCTACCCTTCAATTTTATAAAGTAACTAACTCCCTCCTGTGTGATATATCTCTTAATGTGAAAATGATTTGGCAAAGGGACCTCAGGGAAGAAAATGATGGTGACATATGGTCTGAAATTGTGTCAGGATGTGGTAAATATGTGAAAGAAATGAGGGGGAAGCTCACACAACATAAGATACTGCACAGATTTTATCATACACCATTACGACTCTACCGAATTAAGTTGTTAAATTACAATAGCTGTTGGAAATGTAAAAGTGAAATAGGAGCTTTCCTGCACTGTATATGGGAATTTAGTTTGGTCAGACCACTCTGCATTAGAGTATTAAAAAATTTAAGTTGGTGGTTGGTTCAGAAATCCCTTGAAGTCCAAAGCTGTGTTTACTGGGGGTTGGTCGCAAATACCAATTGTGTCCAAGTGTGCATTTTTTGTTATTATTGTGGGTCTAATAACTGTCTGTCAAATTATTCTAAGACACTGAAGATAACAAAGGCCCCAGAATAGAAAAAGAAAAGGTTAATCTGGTGGTGAAAATAGCATCTTATTAATGTATGCTCAGTAGAATAAATGGCGATCAGGAGAAAGGAGTATCTCCTTGGGACCGGTTATGGACTCATATCAAAATGGAAAATAAGCCTATATAATTATGAACTTGCTCTGTGATTATGTGACCCCATATATATACCCTGACTACAGTTCCTTTACAATGTTCAACCACTGTCGCGGACTTGGAGGGTCAAGTTTTAGCCAGTTCCTAGTGCCTTTTTGCATGCCACTATAAGGATTTTGAACAGATAAGTGTCCTTCATATGAATAATGTCCTCGAGTATTAATCCTAAGTACACAATCCGTGGGTCCCTTGGGATCTTGTAACTCTCTCAAGGATCAGAATAATCCTATCACAGAATGTTTGAAGTTTTATACATGACCAAAGTATATGTGAGTGATTGGCATTCACGTGCCCACAGAGTCTCCAGCAGTGCTGTTGTTCACCTGATTGCTTGAATTTTGTACACGGTGTGATAAAAAAAATCTAATGATATTCTTCCAGCCAAATTCTCTCCATTTTTTGTGCTGGTGGAGGTTTACTGCGTGCTACAGATGGAGTGCCACTCATCTCCTGACAGATTAGCATTCAGTTCTGCTTTCCATTTCCATTTCACATACAAAGTATTCCTTCCATCACATTTTCAAAAACTCATATACAATTTGGAGACTGTTTTGGAAAGGATAAGTTTGTATCGCTTAATAAAAAAGTTCAGCCAGTGTCACCACATTTTCTGCAGTTTAAGGTTGTACTTCAATAGACCGAATTAATTGGACATCACGTTAACAACAGTCACTCCCGGGTAGACAACCAGCAGTTGATTACAACTGCAGAGATATGTCAAATTGGTAAACAAGTTGATTTCTGTTGTCATTTTCAGCCAAAATCAAAACTGTAACATTTAAAGAAACATAGGTAAACACTACAATCCAACTCATCTGACGGTTCTGCTGTGCTTATTTTATGTACTTTGTTGCTTTGCTCTCATCTCCGATAAACCAAATCTACCAGCACAGAAGCTAAGCAATGTCAGTTGCAGCTGTGGACAGAGTCGCTGCAAATATGTATTTTAGCCACCTAAAACCTATATCAGTGTAAGTGTCCACTATATTTTAATATTTGTTCCACTTTACCTTACACACAAACTAACCATGTTCAATTTCTACTGTAAAGCAAGAACAAGGAGGTAATGACTTCAAACTGTAAAGAAAAAGCTACTGAATAATGATAAAGTTAAATATTTTACATCAGTTTCAGCACTGCTGATAATTTATCTCAAACCACAGAGCTGCCCAGGACATATGAAATCCCTTTAGACAATGTTAAACAAGTTGAATCAGTTCAGACATGTAATACCAAAAAGTACAGTGCCCCAGAAAAATGTCAAAATAACATAGACGCAAATTGACAAAAATTTAAATGTTTGTGTAACTTCATCTTCTTTTAAAAGACTTACTGTGGAGTCTGTATCAGCCTTAAGTCTGTCAGTTTTTAGCTGATTGGTTTTGAACCAGGTCTTGCCCTCAGGAGCTCAATCCTGCTCTAAAAAAATGTCTCAATTGCATCTCTGCAGCTTCATTTATTACTGCTGCTCTCACCAACACACTCATGTTTTTTTAACATTATAGAACTGAGAGAATCTTTTGTCACAAACTGAACAACTAAATGGTTTCTCTGCTGTGTGAACTCTAGTCTGCAGTGTTTCCCTTGTGGTCAAATCTTTTCCAGTTTTACAGTCCATGTCACTGACAGGTACTTCATTGTTTTTTAAGGAGCTTAAACCTGATTGAGGTTCTCTGTCCTTTTCCAGTCATCACTGCCATCAGTCTCAGAAGTCTCCAGTCTCGTCGATGGTGTCTGTTTGCAATTGTGTATCTGGATCAGAATTCCTGGCTGGTTCTGGTCCTCCACAGTCCATCAGCTTCTCTTTCTATCTGTTCAGTTAAGCTGTCGGCTGGAGGCTCTGCCTCTCTGTTCTCATGAGTTTGACGACCAACACATTTATGTCTTGTGACCTGAGATGACCAGGCAAATCTTTTGTTACAAACACTGCAACTGTACAGTTTCTCCCCTGTGTGATGTGTCATGTGCTGGGTCAGATTTATCTTTTGTCTAAAACTTTTATCACAAATGGAGCAGCTGTAAGGTTTCTCTCCTGTATGAGTTCTCATGTGTGCATGTATATTTTCACTCCACGCAAATGACTTCTTACAAACAGAGCAGCTGAAAGGTTTTTCTCCTGAATGAATTCTCATGTGTGTCACCTTTCGTGACTTGACTGAAAATCTTTTACCACAAACTGGGCAGCTGAAAGGTTTATCTCCTGTGTGGTTTTTCATGTGTTGCTTCAGACTTCCCTTTTTAAGAAATCTTCTCCCACACTCAGAGCATCTATATGGTTTCTTACCAGCGCTACTTCTTGAATCATTGACAGGAACTTGATTGTTTTTCAAAGAATGTAAACCTGACTGAGGGTCTCTGGTCTCATCAGCACTGACTTCAGTCTCAGAAGAGTCCAGAGAATCATCTTCACTAACTGGTTGTAAATGTGTATCTGGATCTGAGTTCCTGGCTGGTTCTGCTCCTCCACAGTCCTCTCCATCAGCTGTTTCCATCTGGTCAGTTTGTCTCTTATGAAACTGTGAGGACTGAGGTATCTCCTCACCCTCATCTTCGCTCTTCACAGAGACAGGAGTGAATGTGAACTTGACATCAGCCTCCTCCAGCCCTTGAAGCTGCTCACCCTCCTGACTGCTCCAGAGTTCCTCCTGTTCCTTTTTAATGTGTGGGGGCTCTGGGTCCTCCTGGTCCAGACTGGAGCTCCACTCTTGCTCAGGGGGAACCTCCTCTTTAACCACCAACAGCTGCTGGACATCTGTGGAGAATAATGAGATATATAAATACACACTGAGAAAAAACTGTAATTTTCATAGTCTAGCAGGAGAAACTGTTTCCCATGTACTCACCTGGCATTTTTTTGTTACCTTATTTTTTTATGCTCACGGTGAAGAGACTGATCTTCATTCTCACAAAATAACCCTCGTTGCTATGACTATACCAAATGTAAGAGCTTGCTGTAATGCAGGGGGAAGGATCAAAGAATAATCATCAGCCCAGTATCACAGTGAGAGAATCAGGGACTAACTGTTGGCTACATGTTACTATACAATTGAAGAATGTCCACCCAGAAATTCCTGAGTTTAGGGCAAGACCAGAGAAGGTGACCCAAGGTCCCCACACCTGATTGACACTTCACATGTGGCAGACAAAGTAGGGAATATTATGCTCAATTTGGCCTTGGAAAAATGCAAATGATGAATGACTTCAAACTAAATAAGTTGGAGTCTAACAATAATGGAACATGTTTTAATCCTTTGTAACCCCCTCGCCCATAATTAATCTGAAATCGCTTCACCTGTATCCTTAGACCAAGCCTCTTTAATATGGAGAGAGGAGGTTGTCAAAGTAAAGAGATAGACAAAATGTGAGATCAAAGGCTTGGATTGCTGAACGTTTTAAACTCAGTTTTCTGGAGGTTGAGGAGCGATGACTCCAACCTCCTTAATAATAATAATACATTTTATTTAAAAAGGCGCATTTCAAAACACCCAAGGTCACCATACAGGAGGCCTACTCAGCAGATGAACAGTTTTCAGCCCTGGTTTAAACAGAGAAGTGACAGTATCTCACCTGCTCTGTGTAACTGAAGCTGAGGGCTGAAAACAGCGTCCAGTAGTTTCCGTTGTCGCTCGTTCTCCTCTTTTGATCTAGAAAGTTCCTCCTCGTACTCTGCTATCGTTCTTTCAAACAGCCCAAATATTTCTTCAGCAGCCGCAGTTAGTCGCTGCTTCACCAACGCTCTCAGCATTTGGGCTTTAGACATTTTAGACTTTGTCTCCACATCCAAACACTGTTTGCTCTCCATCAGTCACTCTGACAGGCGCTTTGATGCTAACTTCCGTCCCCATCAGTGTGTTTCTAGCTAGCATGCTAAGCTAACTCCAATAGATTTGTAGGCTACCGGGAGATGAGTCAGAGGAAAAACATTAAGGAAAAAGTTCAGTCAGACACACAGAGGTTCTGATGGATCACTACAGCTGGAGCTCACACACACTTTCTGACAAAGACACATTTCTGCTCGACGTCAAACAGTGTGAAGACACAAATACACAGCTTCCGGGGCAGATCGGCTGCTGAACTTCAAAATAAAACTACAAAAGTGTTAGAAGCTAACATCATCATTATTGTTATTATTACTGTTATTATTATTACCATAATTATTGTGATTATTATTATTATTATTATTATTATTATTATTATTATATTTTCACAGTCTATGACAAATGCGCAGGAAGATAAATTATTAAAAATGAATTTTCCAAAAGAATGGCATTAAATTCCACTTAAACTTTCATTGCTGAACTTGGAAACAAAAGCTTCAAAACATTTCACAACAGTACGAAATGATAGTAATAAAGCAATAATACAGTATGTGAAACTGTTGACAGTAGCAGCCCCTCTTTACAGTATCACTGACAATTCTGCCTCCTGCTTCACAGACTAAATTTAATAAACCAGACAACTGTCAGTACCTCTGTTTCAGTCAAAGGTCATCCATGCTACCTGCACAAAATTAGCTAATCGCTAACTTAGCATTTTCGTCAGGGCGTCAGCTTCCAGGCCAAGGGGCGACAGAAGCTGATTGTGTACTGACATGTCCGTATAGCAGTTTTTTTTTCCCCTCGGCACGTTAAATAGGTGGCAGAGTCCATTGGTGAGAGAAATCATTCAGATTGGCAGTTCTGCTCAGTGAACCAGAAGAGAAACAGGATTGAGGAAAGTAAACACACAACTAAAGTCAAGAAGACATGAGATTTTAAAAGACGTGTTATATTAGATGAGATCATTTTTTTAGCCATTGAACTGTTAAAGAAGAAACAGTCAATTGTGTGATTAGGTCGTGTTGTTAATGTGCTCACTGGCTAAGTGGTGTTTTGAACTCCTCTAGTTTCCCTTTCTGAATGATGAGCACAGATTAGAGCCGCCTGCACGTAGATTCACACAGGCGCTAAATGTACGAGCAACTTTTTGTCAGGCACAGGCCTTTAGATTTCTACATAACTAAACTCCTTTAAATTTCTCATTAGTGAATTGTCTTATTTTCTGTTTTATTTTTGTTTTATTTGTTATGGCCTACATGAAACCTAGCAATGTTGTTTCCTATGAACTTTTGTGATTGAAGTGTTAGGGTCAGGTTTAGTAGATGTGAATTAGCTTGGTGGCTAAGAGTTGCATGTTTGGCAATTTAAATAATTAGCATAATAAACAAATTGATCCCCCCAAAAACAGAAATGGCCATAATTTTGCTTCTGATTAACTTTTAAAGTTGAAATAACAAGTCTAACTCCATGTTTGTGACTTCCAGAAATCCGTTTGTTACCACGGTGCAGTTATGCATCCTTTCCTCATTAGCATAATTAGCATAAGGTATGTAAAAAAATGTTTCGGAAATAGCTATATTTTGGCTTTTAGACAACTAAGAAAGGTGATCTCAGAGTTTAAATTTATGTTTTGATGTCAAGAAATTCATCTTTTGCAATAACTAAATCATGCATTTTCTAATTCGCATAATTAGTCGGTGTGTAATGGCACACAAAGAGACAATGACATGAAAGATGAAACGGCGACATGAGACTGGACGTTTGTCAGAGCTGTTAAACCCATAATAATCAGGTGTTTCTACCATTAGCTGATGTGTGAGATTTGCATCATAAATGTTCACAGGAAACAACATTACTGAGTCCAAGAAATTTCCAGTAATCTATCAATACAAGTCTGAATTATGCACCCCCACACTGACATAAAAGCTACAATAGCAAAACATTAAATACAATGCAATGAGAGACATTAAAGATTCAGTACTCCATAAATGTATAGTCAGTTGTCACCTCTTGCGTAAACAGCAGTTTAATAAACCAGGAAACACTACGAATGATCCAATTTAAAGTTGTTTCGGAGATTCTTCTCATGTCAAACTATAAATACTAGGGATGTCCCGATCAAGTTTTATGCCACTAATCCCCATCAGAGTCATTTAATATTGTTGGGAACATAAATTCAGGGTGTCACACGGAGGCACCAATTTTGTTAGAAACAACAATATTAGGCCTCACCAAGGAAACACCATTAAAGTTGTAAACTGGCTATCGGAAATAATTAATATTATTAATAATAATTAATTACGTTAAATAACGTGACTTAATTAACATTAAATCCCCTCGTGGGGCACCATTCGTGGAAAGGGAAAATGATAGCCAGTTAAAGATATCAGTCTCATAAAATATGCTAAACTATTAATTTGGAGTTTTGATTAATAATTACATTAATGACAATAACCAAAATTAACAGTAACGCCTGAAGAATTTCGGAGTTCTTGACGCAGCACAGGTTGACTATTCATTCACTCTTGTGCAACATTAAACAGACAGCAGGTATGATTCCATAGAATTATATTTATTCACAAAGTAAGCAAAGCAAAACCAAAAGACACAAATTCTAACTAACTATATACAAGCTTGGTGTGTATGTGTGTGTGAGAGAGAGAGAGAGAGAGAAAGAAGAGAAAGACAAAGGCGGGTGTGGTGATCAAAGAGCTGTTTGGCCTACAAAACAAGATGGCCGAATCAAAGCTGGCTTTAGATCGGGGGAGGTGTTTGTCTGACCGTGTGGTCAGGACAAAGACAAAGGAAAAGAAGCGAGAACTTTGAGATGCCTGTTTGGGTGTAGCTCTGTTTAAAGGAACTAAAAGAAAACTATAAACCCTCATAACAAATATCAGACTGTAAGTCTCCCTTCTTCATTTTCAAGTTTAATCTGAGCCAACAGCATGGATGAAATTCTTAATACCCAGCAGAACACTTAACAAACAGCATGTGTGTGACTAGGAAAAGAGACATAACATAACGTCTTGTCATTCTGTAAGTAAAAAGTACAATGAGATCTAGTGAGAGTATTAATTCAAGGTTCCCATAGCCTGTGGTGGGGCCTATTGTGGTATCTTCTCATGGGGCCCAAAATCCCTGGCGTCGCCCCTGTATGTGATGTACCATGTGTTGTGTTAGTTGTATCTTTTGTATAAATCTTCCTCCACACACTGAGCAGCTGAATGGTTTCTCTCCTGTGTGGATTTTCATGTGTATTTTCAAATTCCCATTGTCACTGAAGGCTTTGCCACACACTGTGCAGCTGAACGGTTTCTCGCCTGTGTGGATCCTCATGTGTTTCCGTAAACTTCCACTCTGTGAAAAAGGTTTCCTACAAAATGAGCAGCTGAATGGTTTCTCTCCTGTGTGAATTCTCACGTGCATCTTCATATTTCCTCTTTCACTGAAAGCTTTGCCACACACTGAGCAGCTGTATGGTTTCTCTCCTGTGTGAATTTTCATGTGCATCTTCAGATTTCCACCGTCACTGAAAGCTTTAGCACACACTGGGCAGGTGTATGGTTTCTCTCCTGTGTGGATCCTCATGTGTTTCTGTAAACTTCCACCCTGTGTAAAAGATTTCTTACAAACTGAGCAGCTGTAAGGTCTCTCTCCTGTATGAATTACCATGTGTGTCTTCATATTTGCCCTGCACAAAAATCTTTTACCACACACTGAGCAGCTGAATGGTTTCTCTCCTGCGTGAGATCTCATGTGTTGTTTCAGACTCTCCTTGTGGCCAAATCTTTTGTCACACTCAGAACAACTAAACAGTTTCTCACGAGTAGTACATCTTGAACCACTGACAGAGACTTTATCATTTTTCAGAGAGTTTAAGCCTGATTGAGGGTCTCTGGTCTCCCAATCATCAGTACTGACTTCAGTCTCATTAGAGTCCAGAGAATCATCTTCACTAACTGGTTGCAAATATGTATCTGGATCTGAGTTCCTGGATGGTTCTGCTCCTCCACAGTCATCTCCATCAGCTCCTGTTTCCATCTGGTCAGTTTGTCTCTGATGAAGCTGTGAGGACTGAGGTATCTCGTCACCCTTGTGTTCATTCTTCACCGGAGTAAATGTGAAATTGATATCAGTCTCCTCCAGTCCTTGAAGCTGCTCTCCCTCCTGACTGCTCCAGAGTTCCTCCTGTTCCTCTTTAATGTATGGTGGCTCTGGGTCCTCCTGGTCCAGACTGGAGCTCCACTCCTGCTGCTCAGGAGGAACCTCTTCTTTAACCACCAACAGCTGCTGGACGTCTGTGGAGAATAATGAGATACACAAATACACACTGAGAAAAACTGTGCTAACTCGGGGTCTAACAGATACAAGGACAAGCTAACACATGCTGCACTGAAAAGAGTCCACTGAGAATAGTTTTGTGGATGGGCATGGCAAAATGGCTTGACCACGCCCTTTAAAGAGCAGCCCCACAGCATGTTTCATCGACATGCACAAAAATTGGTATGCACATGTATCGCACACTGATGCACAAAAAAGCCTCTTGGACTCACAGGCGAAACCCAAAAAGAAGTCGGCAGATTTGAATTTCCCAGTCAATTTTCGGCATTTCCATGCTACGCATTTTAACAAATTCCTCCTATAGACATAATCCAATTGACTTCAAAACTGGTGTATACCCTCTAGACAACTTTGTGATCAAAGTTATTAAAAGATTTGGTCAGCATTGAACGGTGTGGTCTTGGCGTGGCATCAAATATTTATGTCTCGCCATGACCACATGAAATTCCTATAACTTTCGCATAAATGTTTCAATCTGCACCACACTTCACAGGTTTGATAATAGTCCCGCCCTGAACACATCTATATGATTTTATTTTGGTCATACACATAGTGCCACCTACTGGCAACAGGAAGTATGTTTTTTCAGACACTTATCTTTTGATGTACCTGAAATTTACATGCTGTGGTCTATGTTTGATTTACAGAAACATGACGTATCATTAGTGCGTTCTCCAGTGCCCTCTAGTGGAAAGAAGAAGTGGTACAAAATGTGAAATAGCTCATTCCACTGCCCACACTACTGTGCACTCACACCAAAAGCGTCATGAGCGTCATAAGCAGCCGGCAGCCATTCATTTTCAATGTACGCTTGCTACGAAGGGCGTCAGGGGCGTCGGCTGCAGCGAGTGGCGCAATGCCAGCGACCAGAGCGTCAAGTAGAAGTTGAGAGAAGCTGAACTTTATGCAAATGAGCAGCGCCGCTGCCGAAGCAGCAGCCAATTGCAGACCGGGATTCGGATACGGAGGTCTGGGCTCTCCCGGAGCTGTACGAGCCGGTGAAAGTCACCGTGGAGTTGCCGGGTTTGCAGGACTCTGTGGACCCAGACGGCCCGACGGCTCCGGGCCCTGTGTTTCCTCAGCAAATACGCCAATGCAATACAAAGGAGGCTTCCGAAAGTGCGATTTATGAGCTCCCGCTTATTTACCACCAATTACATTTCTCAGTGGTCCTACGTGCCAACAGGAGAGTAAAATCATAATTATAAAAGACTCATAAAGGCTATATTGACTGTGTTTATTAGCGTTATTTTAATTGTGCAATGAAAGTCATGGATAATACAAAGTGAAGACATAAATGATATATTTGTTCATCCTTGTAAAGTGAACAGCCGTGTCAGCCTTGATGGACATATCTGCAGCAGCCGGCCCCGCCCCTTTGGCCGCTACGCGCGCCTGCTGGAGCTGCTGCCAGGCAGCGCGATGCCAGCGACCTGAGCGACCGCTGGCGCTCATGACGCTTTTGGTGTGAATGCACAGCTTCGGCTATGCCACCTCAATCCTGCGTGCAGTGTCTGGTTTTCACAGAAATGAAATGAACTGCCACATCAGCCGGCATCCTGACAGCACCCCCGAGTTGCGCAGAGGTGTGAGGGCCCATTCATCGCTGCTTGCAGCTTTAATATCTGATCATTTTTGTTTACATTATGTTCACTAACGAGTAATTTATGGTTAATTTAAAGTTTATTATGCTTAATCAATTCTATTTTGTGCCTTTTTTGTCTCGTTTGTTGTCTTTGTGTTTTTTTTTATCTGATAAGTATTTGATATTTGCCTTCTTATATTTGAACATCACCAATGGTAAAAAACCCCAAAACAAAACAAGACAGTGGACAAACAGTTCATTAATAGGCTCGTTCGAGATGAACTGCACCTCGCCTGGAAAGTAGAGGAGAGCAGGCGACTACAGTGGGGGACAGTGACGAAAAGCTGCGGAGACAAAAAGCCACCGTGAAGACAGTTTCCCAACAGTTTCCAGCAGCCTTCAGTCCGTACAGGAAGTCACAGACACACTAACATCCTGTCTGGAATGATGTCAATTTATTAAAAAAGTGATCAGACCCATATATCAGTTTGTTCTCAGTCTCCAGTTGTTTTAATTATGATCAATTTAGTAAAATTCTTTACAGGTGATCTGTAGTTTATGTTCATGGTTTATCCTCCATTTGACATGAATTCTCCTGTAAATCAGCATCATATCAGTTTGACCTGTCCCCTCAACTACACAGGCTGAATAAACTGTGTTTGACTGTATGGTTCATATTTTCAGAGGAAAAAAAATACAAGACAACAGCTTTCATTAAGGCTCGCTCAGATACAGTCAGGGTTTCACATCTGTACATGTTAGTTTAAGAATCCTCACATCCCACTGACCACCAGTCTCTATGTTGCTAAATACTTCAATAATTTAAACCGTCCAATATTAATATACAGTAGACTCTATATAGTTTATGATGAATGTATTTAGTCTCTGACAACTAAACTTCACCATCAGTCACACAACATGTTTTCTGTTCACAGAATGAACCTTCAAATCAAACAAATACAATCTTAATCTCTAAAATTCAACAAAAATGAATAGTTTATCTAAAACGTCATCTTGTTGAGTCGACATCTAAACCAATCAGCTGTTAGATCAGGTGAGAGCCAGGCGGTGCAGTCGGTGGGGAGCAACTGCAGCGCCTGGCTCTAAAAACTGTGGCCGCCTCGCTCTCGCGGTTTTATCGGCGTCCACTTTTGTAATACGTCAGAGCAAGTCGGGATGAAGTCGGACACAAAACTAACCAGCATGCATTGTGCGCCGATCGCCGGTGATCGAATCTGTGCAGGCCTGGCTCATCTCGAACTAACCTAGTATTTTCTGTCCTATACTATTAGATTAAAGAGTAACTAAACCCTAAAACCATTTTTTTCAGCTGATAATCATTGTTTCTGGTTGTATAGTAGTGTTACTGACTGATCCTGCTCAAAATCTTGACAGTTTAGTGCAAACTGTTGAAAATCTACATTTTATTTTAAAAATGTTCTATGGAGTGCCCTCTACAGCTTGAAACCTGGTTACTACATTTGAATTTACATTACATTACATTGGAGGCGAATGACTCTTTTTCGGGGCGAATGACGTCACTAACCGTCCACGCTAAAGCCTGCCTTCCTCCCTTTACTCCTCCCCTTACTATAAAACCATTCTGTCCGCAGTTATCAAACTGATAGCGAGTAAGTTGGATCAGAGCAGAGAGAGTAGTAGAGGAGAGAGAATAGCTAGTAATTTGTCGAACTGTATTGTTAGCATAGTGGATTTTAGTGTAGGTTTACAGTTAGTAGTGTGTTTATAGTATTTAGGTTAGTTGGTCAAAGAGAGGCGCTGAGGCTCGGGAGTATATGTGCGGGGCGGCGAGGGAGGGAGGGGTGGATGGATGCGGTGGGCTGCTGCGTGGTGAGCCCAGGCTCTCAGAGAGGGAGAAATAGAACCAAGTAGGATAAAATAAGTCAAAGTGTGGAGAAGGGGACCGGCTGAGCTCCGGCCGCCTTCCCTTCTGCCCGTGTGACACAGTAAGGGGGGGTTTTCCAAGCCACCATCGGCACAATGAAAATAAGTCTAAGTGTGGAGGACAGGGACCGGGTAAAAAGGCCGACCTCCGGGGAAGCCCTCTCCCCTCTCCCCTCTCCCCGCAGCGAGGGACCGCTCTCCAAGGTACCAGTGCTGGGCTGGGTGATAATAAGCCAAAGTGTGGAGGAGAGGGACTGGGTAAAGAGGCCTGACCTCCGGGGGAAGCCCTCTCCTCTCCCTCTCTCAGCTCCGCCTATCTTTTCTGAATTTTTTTGAAATCAAGCTGTGGGCGGAGTAATGCCCAGAGAGGGGGGTTTAGTTCCCCTTTAAATGATTAATCAGGTGTGTGCTGGGTGTGCCGCACACCTGATTAATCACTTATAGTATAGGACAGGAAATACTCATACCTACTTCCTTACAGGAAGTAGTGGAGCTGGTGCACAATGTGAGACAAGAAGGAGCCAAGATGGCGCCGCTGTAAGACGCTTTTTCTGTGTGCTGCCTAAGCTTTTTTCGTTCAAGACTTGAATTTGCTTGCTTAAGGACTTTTTCTGTCGGACTCTGCCTGCAACGAGCCAACACTGTTGCTAACCATTGGAGTTGTCTGCTTGCTAGCTCGGCATCACAAAAGCTGTCTTCAAAAAGGCTCCAACCGCTAATGACTGACTCCGGTGATATGTCGACTACGTGGGAGGATATGGAAACGGCAGTGGAAGCAATGGAGGCCGCGGAGAGTCTTAAACGGTGCCAAACAACATAATGTGGAAGACTCTCCGAGTCCTAACGTTAGCCCACAAAGAAAAGCACCGCGTCGCGAGACAGAGACCACCAACTCTGTCCTGCTGGCGGCAATTAACAAGCTCGCTGACTCGCAGAACGGTTTCAAGGAGAAGCTGGACTCCATAGAGAAGTCCATAGAAATTAACTTTAAGAGCATTCAAACTCTCTCTACTTCAGTGCAAGCTGCTGAGAAGAAGGTGGGGGAGCTGGCATCCAAAGTGGACCCCCTGGAGCTCCAGATTAAAACTTTGTCTGCTGAAAATAAGAAGCTAGAGGAAAGAGTGAACGACATGGATGCATACTCCAGACACTGGAACTTGAAGATCTCTGGGATTCCTGAGTCTGAGGGCGAAAATGTGAAAATGACGGTGACTGATCTCTTCTCCTGTGTCTCTCCTGGTCTCGCCGACTCTCTTCAAAAGACGGTGGATATCGCCCACAGACTGGGACCACGGATGAGGAAGGAAGGACAGCATCCACCACGCCGCATCATAGTTCGGTTTTTGTACCAAGCACACCGAGATCAAGTTTGGGCAGACGCTAAAAACTCTGAGGTCCTCAAGCAGAAGAACGTGAAGATATCGGAAGACTTAACTCAGCAAGTAAGGGAGGCGAGAGCGAAGCTGTGGCCGCTGGTGGAGGAAGCGAGGAAGCACAACAAGAGAGCAGGCTTCAGCGGTCCTTTTGCTATTATTGCTGGTAAGAAGATTTCAGCCGAGGACTTGACATGAAGGATTTGCATGAGTAGGTAGAATGAACTACTTGGAAAAAATTGATTGTGAAGTATGTAGGCTATATGATAAGCTGCATATTTTCTTTATCTTATTTGCTCTTCCTTATACAAGATGGTTTGAGGATATTTTTTTTGGTATCGACTTTTTTATTTAAAAATAAAAGAAAAAGAAAAGAGGATAGCTCCTTAACCTGCCTTTGAGAGCAATTGCATTTATATTTCTCTTACTAAAAATGGATCTAGGGATCTATAATTTTCTATTTGTTTGTAACATGATTTAAATATATGGCTTACAGGGGTCAGTTTCTAAACTGTTCTCTTAACTTTAAGCCTTTGGTTTGTGTATTCAAGTTTTGAACATTTTTCAATCTTTTGCATAACTACTACTACTGTTTAAGTAGCATTGTTCACCTGTGTTTCGTGTAGTGTTTTATACGTATGTTTGATATTAATTTTTCATGTTTTTCTCTTAATGTACGGGGAGTACGAGATCTAAGTAAAAGAAAAGCTTTGTTTTTATTTTGTAGTTATCAAAATAAGGATGTTTATTTTTTACAGGAGACTCCTTCTTCTTCAAAAGATGAAGCATTCTGGTGTAATCAGTGGGGAGGCAAAGTTATATTTTCTCACGGTACTAATTTCTCAGGAGGGGTTTTAATTTTATTCAATCCGAAATTTAATGGCGAGATTTTGTATACTGAGGCTTCTGATGCTGGTAGATGGGCTTTGGTAGTAATTAAATCTGGGGATAATATATTTATTTTGGTAAATGTTTATGGATTTAATGCAAGGAACTCTAACATCACACTCCTTAATTTTTTGGCTAACAAGATTCTGCAAGAAAGAAACAAATTTCCTTCAGCATTTGTGGTTGTTGGCGGGGACTTTAATGAGGCTTCAAACTTATGTATAGACAGATACCCTGCAAGAGGAAATCAAGATAACTTTAACCCTGTTATATATGCTTTTTGTGGTAAGCTATCATTATTAGACGCCCTAAGAATTTTACACCTGCATGAAACAAACCTCTTTACCTGGTTTAAAGCAGATTTAACACAAAAATCTCGTTTAGATTTGTGTCTTATTTCTGACAATTTAGCATCCTTGGTCCAAACATGTAACATTACTGCGGCTCTCTTAACTGACCATGCTGGAATAGATATTTCTTTCTCAAATTCAAATTTTACTGGTCGCAGCAAACCTGGATATTGGAAATTGAATTCTTCCTTTTTACAGCAATCAGATTATCGGTTGGGTATTAAGCAAATTATTGCTAAATACCAATAAATGTCTGAATTTACTCCTATGTTAAAGTGGGAGTTACTCAAATTTGAATGTCAAAGTTTTTCAATACGATTTGGAAAACAACAATCCAAAGATAAAAACAAGGCTTATGCTGATAATATAAAAGAGATGAATGATATATTAAACATTCCTGTTCCAAGTAATGAGGACAAAGTCAAATTACACTCTTTACGGGAAACATTAGATCTTTTTTTCCAAACAAAAGCGAAGGGGGCGTTCATAAAGTCTCGGGCCAGATGGTTGGAACATGGAGAAAAAAATCCTTCTTTCTTTTTTAGTTTAGAGAAAAAACGTGGTGAAGCAAGGAAAATCTCTGCTTTATATATTGATAATAGTCTCATTTATCTCTAACTTTTATCAGAAATTATACACTTCCTTGTTTGACCCTCAGGCTTGTCGTGACTTTTTTGACAGAGTATCCCCATTTATTCCTAAAATCTCCAGAGAAAATTGTGAGCTTTGTGAAGGTCCAATTACACTAGAAGAATTACAGTCTGTTATTACAAAGATGCCTTCAAATAAAAGTCCTGGTCCAGATGGATTGCCTTATGAATTCTATGTAACATTTTGGGAAGATATACAACACTTATTATAGGAAGCTTTTGTTGATTGTGCCAAAAATAATGAGTTAACGGTCTCTATGAAGCAAGGCTTAATATCTCTCATTCCTAAACCAAATAAAGATCTTCTTTATCTTGATAATTGGCGACCTATAACTTTGCTTAATTCAGACTACAAATTACTTGCCGCACTGTATGCTAATAGATTAAAAATATGTTTAGAGGAAATTATTTCTGTAACTCAGTTGGGTTTTATGAAAGGTCGGCACATTTCTAATAATATTTGGCTTGTTCTAGACATTTTAGATTACGCAGATTTATTTGATTAAAATTCATTGATTTTGTTTTTGGACTTTTACAAAGCTTCTGATACTGTCAAATACTCTTTCATTTTCGAAGGTTTACAGTATTTTGGGTTTAAAGAAAACTTTAGGAATATCATAAGTACTCTCTATACTAATATTAATAGCAGTGTATCTTGAGCACATGGTACCTCTCCGCGTTTTGATGTAAAATGTGGGATAAGACAAGGTTGTCCGATTTCGCCTTTCTTATTTTTGATAGCTGCTGAACTTCTTAATTTGTTTATTGTCAATTGTGTGAATGTAGAAGGTATTAAGATAGGTGACAACGTTCTCACCATTAGTCAGCTGGCTGATGATACCTGTCTGTTTCTTCAAAATGAACTTCAAGTCCCTATTGTTATGGATGCCTTACAAATGTTTTCAGTTGCTTCTGGCCTCACTATTAATAAGAATAAGTGTGAGATAAGGACTGTACATGATTCTGACATTCTGTTAATTGATGGTATAACGGTAAAAAAAGTGGTGAAATATCTGGGAATTACGATAAGCAAATCTACAGATGAAAGGATCTCTCAAAACTTTCTGCCAAACATTGATAAATCTAAATCTATTTTTAATTGTTGGTTACAAAGAGACCTTACTGTTATGGGTAGTGTTTTACTTTCTAAGGCGGAAGGTTTATCTAGATTAGTGTATCCAGCTTTGTCTTTATATATTGATCGGAAAACATGTGCAGCTATTGATTCACTCTTATTTAAATTCATTTGGAAGCACAAGACTGAATATGTAAAGAGGAAAACACTTATTAGACAATACTCAGAGAGTGGTCTCAATGTCTTAGATTTCCAAACTATTAATAGTATATTTAAAATCAATTGGTTAAAACTTTGTTTAGTACACAATAATGCCCCTTGGTTTTTTATCCCCAACTTTCTGTTTGATAAATGTGGTGGTTTAAAGTTTTTGCTTTCATGTAATTTTATCTCAGGTAAACTGCCTGTTAAGCTTGCCAATTTCCATAAACAAGCCCTGGACACATGGAAAATCGCTTTTAAGCACAATGTCTCTCCACACACATGTATATTATGGAATAATCAACATGCTGTATACAAAAATAAGACCATATTTTTTAAAGACTGGTATGACCAAGGTGTTATGTTTATTTTTGAACTTCTGAATGATACTGGGGACCTAGCTACCTATGAAGAATTCACCCAACAAAGAGGATTAGAAATTTCTCGTTCTTTGCATTCCAGAGTACTTAAAAGTATACCTACTAACTTGCTATCTCTAATTAAAGCGTCTTGTCTGTATGAACCTTGCTCAGGAATGATTCCTGTCCTGTGGCTTGGTGGAAGGGCTTTTGAGGAACGTTCCTGTAATAATGCTCATATTAGGAGTGTTTTTACTTCTCTTCATAGTCAGTATCCCAACTCCTTTCATCGGTGGAGAGTGATGTTTCCTAACATCAGTAGGAATGTCTGGACTGAATTTAACAAATTTCTTGTCCCCAACAAAGTTAAAGAAGTTCATATCAAACTCTTGCATAGATACTATCCTTGCAATGAATTCATTAACAAGTTTAGACCTGATGTGTCACCTTTATGTTCCTTCTGCAAAGAAGAGGTGGAGTCTTTTTCTCATTTATTTCATGGATGTCAACATTCTTCTAATTTTTGGAATCAAATATCTTTATTACTTTGGGAGTCTCAGAAGGTCTTGGTCACCATTACAGAAGGTATGGTCTTGTTTTTGAGTGTCGAGTCTAACAATAAGAAAATTGATAGTGTGATAAAATTGCTGTGTCTGTTGGGTAAATATCATATTCATAAAGCCAGATTTCTTCAGTTTATTGATTCTGTATGTAAAGTACCTAAAAACAAAAAAGCTTTCAAGACATCCAGCCTACTAAAAGATATTGTAGGCCATATTGCCAGATAATATAGTGTCCCTGCTATATGTTTTCTTATTCATTTATTTATTTGTTTTGTTATTTATTTATTTATATATCTACTTACTTACTCTGTTAGTTCTTTTTTATATAATTTGCACATTTTTTGTCTGCTTGTGTTTGTTTTTTTAATTTTTTATCTTTTTATGTGATATATATAGTTTTTTTTTTACTTCTCCGTAACACTGTACTCCCTGTACTTTCACGTTGATACAGCTATTTGTATCGTATTGTACCTTGTCTTAAAGATTTGAATAAAGTTTGAACGCCGTTCATTTACCGTAAAGTTCAGAATAAAGCCGTACTCCTGTTTTAATGGCGGCTGGTCTGAGGTCACTTTATGCATTGTATGGTTTAAACAGAAGAAGTAGTGAGGGTAACAAACCTGCTCTGTGTAACTGAAGCTGAGGGCTGAAAACAGCGTCCAGTAGTTTCCGTTGTCGCTCGTTCTCCTCAATTGATCTAGAAAGTTCCTCCTCGTACTCTGCTATCGTTCTTTCAAACAGCCCAAATATTTCTTCAGCAGCCGCAGTTAGTCGCTGCTTCACCAACGCTCTCAGCATTTGGGCTTTAGGCATTTTAGACTTTGTCTCCACGTCAAAACACCGCTTGCTCTCCATCAGTCACTCTGACAGGCGCTGTGTTGCTAACTTCCGTCCCCGTCAGTCTGTTTCCAGCTAGCATGCTAAGCTGACTTAAATAGCTTTGTAGGCTACCGGGAGATGGAAAAACATTCAGGAAAAAGATTCGGACATACAGCGGCTCTGATTGATCACTGCTGCTAGAGCTCACACACTCTTTCTCTACAACAAAAACAAAGGGGCAAAGACGCCATCTTGAGAGTGAGGACAACCTCTTCCGGCGCGATTGAATTTCTGAACTTCAAAATAAAAGTCCCCATATTTGTTTATCGTAACAGACCTAAGACCTTGTGGAAAGACAGTGACACAAATTCACCCACTATTGTTTCTAAAACCTAATCTTAGTGTTATGTATTTATACGCATTACAATACAGAGGACCATCTCTTTGGAACAGCCTCCTTCCATCATACAATCATCATCATTATCCAAAAAACATCTGAGAAGGACTCTGAACACTTTATTGAGTTATTTGTAATTGGTTTGTTGTTGGAAATTGTACATCTCGAATCATTTTGTAGTACTTATTAGTCTGGAGCTCTTATTCAATTATGTAATCTTAATTTTTATCCTTTTCTTTTTATGTATGATTGTTATTATTTAATAGAGGAGGTGTCTTCATAAGCCATTTTTGGCTTCTAATCTCTCTTGCACAGTGTTTTAACTTCTCATTTAATTTGCTGTATTTTCGATACATGTATGTACAACTAAACGTGTCATCATCTTATATTATCTGACACGACAGCAATACAATTTGATAGTATACTTTGCATTTTATGCAGCATAATCTCTAAACGGATATCTACATATGTATGTATGCAGAATTTGTAGGCAAAGGGACAAGCGACAAGATTTTTTGTAAGCAGAAGCATTCTGGTTTTTGTTTGTAGTCTGAGTAGTACTGACCAATCAGGAGTGAGTGGCATATGAACAGTCCATGTTAAGAGCAGAGAAGGCAGAAAGCATTAAACAAATTGTAATCTCAGGACCCACTGGGTATGTCTGACGAGGATTTATCTTTTTTTCCTTTTTCTTCTATCTGCATTCATATTCAAATATCTGTTAGAGATAGAGATTGGCAAAAATGCTATCTGGAAGTCTCATGTTGCTAATCGGACAGTAAACAATGAGCACTGAACAACAGAGGAAGTCCTCGCACGGAAATCCACTGGCTAGACCAGAAAATCTGAAATATTTGCCCTGAGAGGCTAAATGGTTGTCAGATTATAGCCAAAGCATTCTGAGATTGATTTTTTGCACTACCAGCAATTGTCTACCTTTTCCCCTTTTTATATTTGATTGTGTGTCTTCTCAGAGCTGAATGACATCTATCCATTTTCATCCACTTTTCTAGGGCCGGGTCGAGGGTGCAGCAGGCTGAACAAAGTACTCTGGACTTCTCTCTTCCCAGCAACACTTTCCAGCTCCTCCTGGGGGATCCTGAGGCATTCCCAGGTCAGATGAGATATGTAATCCCTCCAGCGTGTTCTGGGTCTGCCCCAGGGCCTCCTAACATTGGGACGTGCCCGGAACACCCATAATGGGAGTTGTCTGGGAGGCATCCTGATCAGATGCTCGAACCACCTCAAAGATACGATACAAACTTTATGCAATTATTTCTGTATATTTATATCCATTCACTGTGAACAGAACTGATTATTCAGTTATTACATATCAAACTCCACAGAAAAAAAACTTCACTGTCTGAAAATTGTCTCTTTATTTTACTATGAAGTATCGCAGTAATTCATAATCCATTATAAAAGTGTACAAAAATGTCCATTAACAAACCAAACAACAGGTCAGAGGTCATCCATTCAATAAACCATCTGTGAGCATTTAACTGTCAGATATTTGAACTTCTAGACAGCTGATAAATGAATCTTTTAACCAAAGTGACATTAAAAAACTTCCTGTACATTCCTGATGATTATTTCAAAAAATAAAACGTCCTCCAGATGCTGTCGACCACTGAGTGTCAGAAGGGAAACTTTCTAGACATTAACGTGTTTGTTTGGACTGGAAGTTTGATGTGTCTCAGATTTCCACCTCATAGCTTCTTCTTCATCAGGCAGAAATCTAATTCTACTAGTTCATCCCAGACAAAGACTGTTTGCTCCTTACTCTGTCTCAAGTCTCAGCAGCATTTAAAGCACAAACAACTTATTCACGGTTGTTTCACCAACATATTTAATGTTACACCATAAATCTTGTGATGTCGGACACTTTGCATGACAATGTTTTATTGCCTCTAAGCTTCTTCATCACTGAGTGTAACATCAGTAGAAGAAGCAGCTAATCAGTCGTCCATGAAACCATGAAACGACTCCTGTTCACTGTCACCATTAAACACCTGATGCAGAGCAGACGGGCTTTTTATCAACAGCTCCACCTCCTCAGGGTCCTGCACCACCTTTTCTGGGTCCTGCTCCATGTCCTCCTTCCTCTCTGCCTCCATCACCTCCTCCTCCATCACTAGCAGCAGCTCCAGCTGTGGTTCTGGTTGAGGTGGAGGTCCGGAGGTCTCAAGAGGCTGGACCAGAGCCTCAGTCAGGGCTGTGATCATCTTCATTGCATCCCGTCGATCCTCCACCTGCTGTAGGTTACACACTGAGGCAAACGACCTGTGGAGTTACCATGGCGAAACAAACAGCTGTTAGTGCAGAGCCGGAGAAAAAAGAAAATCTGCAGGAAGAGTCATCGCACAGCTGAAATCAGTGGTGTAGTGGTAACTGATGAGGTGGGTGTACTCCTAGGTAGATAGGTAGGTTACTGATGAGGGAGTGGGCATACTCTCCTATATATTACAATGGCTTTTTATCTGATAGGTGGATATACTGTACCTGGATAGAAAAAGAAGTGGTTATACCCCGTGTTGGGATTCACAGGACCACAGATGATTTGCCAGTTGTTAAAATCTAAACGGGACATGTGAAGGCTTTTTCCTCTGCATGCTCTTTGTCTTCAAACAAAGAGAACTATGTGACACCCATCTCCACAGGAGGTCTCACCTCACACCTCAGTGAAACTCAAGTCTCAAAATGTGATTGGACAGCACTTTTACAGTGACATGTGACTCTGATGTCACAGGCATCTGTAGAAGGTCTGCTCCCTTCAGACAGATCTCCCTCTTACTCGGGAACTGTGGAGCAGCCCACACCTCCATCTGGGCTGTTCTAGGCCCACCTTTCTGCTGGGCCTAGAACAGCCCAGATGCTCGGGCCCTTGCTCCTTGCCCTGAACTATCAAAGGTGGGGCAATTGCTCACAGACTCTCTTTTTCCTGGACCACAACTTGCCCACGCTCAAGGCTGAGGCAAACCTGAACCAGAGAAGTTAGACTTGCAAGCACAAGGTTTGCAACTAGCTTTCTAGCAACAAAAAGAACCAAGTGAGTTAGCACCCAGCATCTAACTCTGTAAAGACCTCGAGCGACCAGCTTCCTCAGAGTTCCACCTTTGGAACAAAGGACACAACAAAGACTGCATCTGCAACCACAGCTCTTTCCGACCTTCCTCTGCCAGCTAACAAAGCAGCACACCACCAAAGCAACTCTTCTTCCCATCCATTCAAGGATCAGTAATGTAACAACTGGGCATAGCTTAATCACAGCTTTACAGGCTAAGCAAGACTGTTTAACTTGATGTATGTGATTTAATGCTGTTTACTGAGTATTTGTTGTGATTGTTTGCAGTTAGGTCATTGATTAATTGGCTTTGCCAAAGCTAAGTGTTAAGTTTGCTAATACTGTTCACAAACAGATTCTTGCACACAGCTGAACAATCTCTGCATTAATCCAGACTGTTTGCAAAACAAATCACATCCACATAGACTCATTAACAAATAGGCTTTCAACAGAGCTACACCCAAACTGTAGGGCCGTAACGGTACATGTATTTGTGTCGAACCGTTCGGTACGCAACTTTCGGTTCGGCACAACCCCGTATCGAATTATTGGGCTCAGGATATTATTTTATTTTATTTTGTTTTATTTTAATTCCGTTTTTGCGAGCCGAACCATTAAAAATATCTAGTTCCCCGACGGACATAATTGAGTGACGGACCGAGTCTGACCGTAAATCTACACCTTCACTTTGTGCAGCGCATTCTCGTATTTTGACAACATGGCAAGTGAGCCTGACGAACCTGAAGACCCACCCGCAAACCTTAAAGGGAAATTTCGGTATATTTCAACCCATCTCCTATCATCCTAAATTTGTTTCAAGTGACTAGTGACATAGAAATAATAGTTAGCATGTTAGCTGTTAGCCTAGATACAGCCAGGGCGCAGTAGTATTGTCAGACCTGTTAAAACGTAAGTGAACAGGCATACCTTCAAGTGCAAAGTTAGTCCACTAAACAAGCTTTTTTTCCACAAAGACCGCCTCATATCATTAGGATAAATGTCAGAGAACATATAGAAAACAACATGTAAACGTGTTGTCTTACCGGTGTGGTGCCGTGTTTGTTTATCCCTCTAGTTCTGCTTTCCAAAGCGCGGCCGAAATATATCTCGCCAGCTCTAGATAAAGCCCAGCTGGATACTAACGTTACTCCAGGAGGAGGTGTCTTGTCCTCGGCCACATCCAGACCTTGACAATAAGGCTGCAACCGGTCCCATTCCTTGCAACAGAGGCATTCCTCACAGGTAACGTTACACCACCAATCCCCAGAGCTACGCAGCCTTGCAGCAGCCATTCATCCTCTACCTGTTGCGCCTCTCTCGCTCTCCTCCTCCGTTCTTCAATTTCACGAAGCTCTTCGTCAGTGTATCCTTCCAGCTGTTGCTGCTTGTTCAGGCACGCTATGAGATCGCTGCTTGTTCTCGCGATATTTCGGCCGCGCTTTGGAAAGCAGAGCTAGATGATAAACAAACATGGCAGCACACCGGTAAGGTAAGACAACGCGTTTACATGTCATTTTCTATATGTTCTCTGACATTTAACCTAATGATATGAGGTGGTCTTTGTGGAAAAAAAGCTTGTTTAGTGGACTAACTTTGCACTTGAAGGTATGCCTGTTCACTTACGTTTTAACAGGTCTGACGCTACTAGGGTTGGGTACCGAAACTCGGTACTTTTTGTACTTTGTACCGATTCACGTCGGTACTACTGAGTACCGATTCACTTAATATGAAACGGTGCCAAATTTCAGTACCTGAGGTGGAGGCGGAGCGGGAGCGCATGACTCACACCTCAGACTCAGCAACAGTGGCGACAAAAACAATGTGCAGACAAAAGTTAACATGCAGCACTGTTCCTAAATGTTCTCAATAAAATGTTGAAACTGAGAAGTTTAGACTATGGGCCCGAACGACGCATAGTGCGTCCAAATTCACACCCGTTCTTCTCTGTGGATTTTCTCCGTGACTGTGCGTCATAGCGAGAAGCCACGCATATCAGCGGACACAGCAAAATTGTAGCTTTCCGACAAGGCCAAGCACTTGTCGGTAATCCAATGTTTTCACAGCGAAAAATTACAATAAAATGATGTATAACAGAGCTTTCATACAGCTTTGCACACGCATTACTCTTGGATGGATTACTCGCCAACGCAGGCTCGCACAGACATGCCACGCATATCACATGAAAGCGCAGGACCATTCACATCATTGTGCTGTCATCCCATCATGCTATAAATACAGATCAATTGTCTACAAAATAAAAACCTGACGAATTTCTTTACAATCCATTATACAGATCTCGTTATCAGTCACTTCATATAGTGAGGAATATCGTATCTTACCACGTCTTAGGCTTGCATGTGTTTCTCCCTGTCTATCCACATTTGTAGTCCGGCTTTCAAGATGCAAATATCTCCATATTGTCCAGTTGACACTCCATCAAACTTTGTATGACAAGACCAGCCACTTCACCTTTGCGCACCCAGACAACTGCAGCCTAATGCATGCTGACAGGGCCGTAGTCACCATATACATTGAGGGGGACACGTGCCCCCCCACCAATGCCCAAAATGTCTCCCCAATATATAACTGAAACTGAGAAACAAATATTATCTTGGAGGACATCATTGCACTTGGTTGACTATTTTTCTATGATCTTAGATGTAAATATTGCATGTTTCTTTCAGATGAAACACATTTTTGACTTGTGAATGAGTCAATGGAATTTCTTGCAATAACGAAAAAATACTGGCAAACATGTCCGCTTGGCACAAACCATATGTTTTGGACAACTGTGAAGTGACAGAATGTCCCAGCATCATGGTTCTTATATTGCCAGATTCCAGAGTCTCCCCTCTTCATATATGGCAGAATATGTCATTTTCCAACTTGCTATGGTGAGATACATGTAAAAATGTAAGAATTTAGGCACACAGATTTGTTTTTTTCATTGATATAAAAATTAATATAAAATACAGGCACATAGAAGAACATGAAATGATGGCAAATCTGGTTAGCCCTGATTGACCTGAAAAAAAAACAAGATATAGCATGTGTATGTAGCCTTTATAATGACTGTGGCAATAAAAATACCCCCAAAAGGCCTAGGGCCCATATGGTTAAAAAGTACCGAAATAAGGTACCGTTTGGTACCGGTACAGAATTCCAGATACCGGTACCGGTACCGTATCGGTTCAATTATGAACGGTACCCAACCCTAGACGCTACTAATGCGCCCTGGCTGTATCTAGGCTAATGGCTAACATGCTAACTATTATTTTTATGTCGCTAGTCACTTGAAACAAATTTAGGACGATAGGAGACAGGTTGAAATAAACTGAAATTTCCCTTTAAGTCCTCCGTTTGGGAACAGTTTGGTTTCAGGGTAAAATACGAAGATGGAAATAAACAAGTGGACAAGACAAAAGCAGTGTGCCGACACTGCAGAACAGCGGTTGGGTACGTACTTGGAAACACGTCTAACATGCTAACGCATCTAAAGCGACACCACCCGAGTTTTACCGTTAACCGGCACGACTCGAAAAAGCAATATGGTGCAAACTACGATATCGTCGTCGTTTAAAAAGAAAGAGCGTTTCCCTGACCATCGCGCTAAAGAAATAACCAACACCATTGGAGTTGAGTAAAATTGTTTAAGCTGCACTTTAGATATAAGCATGTTTTGTTTACTGCACTTTAACAAAGTGGGAAAGCTAAGTAAGTTCCTAGTAAAACTGAATCTGTGCAGGCTTTAAAGCTGACCAGCTGCACTATACTTTTTATTTTAATTGAGTAAAATTGTTTAAGCAGAAATTTATATTTATGTTTTTCATTCAAAAAATGTGTTAAAAAAACAGCAGGATTTTATTTTTCACTTTTATATTTCTATTTTCATTCAAACAATGTGAAAAAGCAGGATTTTATATTTGTTTCATTCAAAAATTGTGTAAAAAGAGTGAAGTGCTGTGGTGATATGTTTTAATAAGGTTACCAATAAGTAAAAGATATTTAATAGTTGTCTATTTTTTTCATTACTGTACCGAAAAAAACCGAACCGTGACTTGTGTACCGAGGTACGTACCGAACCGTGATTTTTGTGTACCGTTACATCCCTACCAAACAGGCATGTCAAAGTTCCTGCTTCTTTTCCTTTGTCTTTGTCCTGACCACACGGTCAGACAAACACCTCCCCCGATCTGAAGCCAGCTTTGATTCAGCCATCTGGTAGTTCTCTGTTGTCAGCCATTTTGTTTTGTAGGCCAAACGGCTCTTTGATCATCTCTCTCTCTCTCTCTCTCTCTCTCTCTCTCACTCTCTCTCACACACACACAAACACACACACACACACACACACACACACACAAACACACACATACCAAGCTGGTATATAGTTAGTTAGAGTTTGTGTGTTTTTGTTTTGCTTTGCTTACTTTGTGAATAAATATAATTCTTTGGAATCATACCTGCTGTCTGCACAAGAGTGAGTGAATAGTCAACCTCTGCTCCTTCAGGCTTTACTGTTAATTTTGGTTATTAACTGGCAGCCAGTTAAAGATGTCAGTCTCATAAGATACGCTAAACTATTAATTTGAAGTTTTGATTAATAATTAAATTAATGAAAATAACCAAAATTAACAACATTATGTTCTTTCTTACATGTTGCACAAATTGTTTTTAAATGTTATGTTTCTTTTTGCTTGGGGTATGCGGAATGTCATTTCGTTTTTGTGCTGTGCATAAAAATGACAAATAAAGAAGTTCAGTTCAGTTCATAACGTTATGTATGATAACACAGCATCCAGTTGCTAATGGCTAATGTTAGCCTACTGTAGCGTAGCCTCTGAAACATTAATGTTAACTTCCTTGTGCATTTCCACTTACCAGTAACGTTAACACTACTATCTAACGTTAGCACTGTAACCTTATTCTAAGATGGCGCCCCCAGTGCGGACGTCTGTTACAGCAGCTCCTGCACACCGCTGAGCTTTTTTTCAATTTCTTTTCATTTAACTTTCTCACTTTGAGTTTTTTAAGTTTGGCTAGCTAGCACTTATGTTCTGTTTTGTTATGGAGACAAAGATCGCTGTCTTTATAGCAGTCTTTCTCCCATTTTGCTATGGATACGATTGTGTGCGGGGACCCGGCGCCCAGCCGTGCCTTCATTGTTTACACCCAGGCAGGGGCGTAGCACCAAATTCTGGGCCCTGTACACTCTCAATGTCAGTGGGCCTCTATCCATGCCAGTGCACAAGGCGCATGAGCAAAAAAAAAAAAAAAAAAAAAAAAAAAGGGTATTTATTTAAAATTAAAAAAGCATAAAGAACTGATGCAGAACTCTCTACATCTACAAGAATAAAGAATTGGTATTAGCCTCTTAACATACAAATAACCCAACCTACTTTTTAAAGCAAGCTCACTTTGTATTTCTAGAGCCATTTCAGTGCAAGATAAACTGCTAAAAACATATGGCCAAGCATTGCTCATTATGTTGACAAATTGTCTTTTAAATGGGGCTCATTTTTGTGTTGCTATGGGCTGAGCTCTAAGGCTGTCAACCAAACAGTCATAACTGGTAAGTATCCACAAGAGGGCGCTTGACAGCGCTTGACATCTACCATTTAGAACAAGTACAAAGATAATGTGAAAGGTTGCAAATATGTTCATTAAAAGTCAAATGTGAAGTAAACATCAGATATGCTTTCCTACAATAGATGCTTAGACTAGCCTAATTATTTGCTATAACACACAGTATTCATCATGGTCAGCAAGTTGCAGAGGCAAAAATGTTTTAAGCCATTTTTCAGCCAGATTGAGACGAATAGCTAATTGTTTTTCTATGTTCTTCTCACCACCTACACCTCTCTCTCTCTCTCTCTCTCTATCTATCTATCTATGGCAAAAATGTATGGCAAAAATCATAATCACAATTATTTTTGATTGATATTGAGATCACAGTTATTTAACATGATTATTCATTGGCTTTGGTAACATTGTGAATTTATTGAGCATTACAATAGCTTTTAAGCATAGCACTGCACTGCAATGCTAAGGCTTTTTACCAGACAAAAATAATAAATTGCTTTATTGCTCAATTAATATATTACTAGTGTGCACTTGAGCCTACAGTGATATTGGTAGGCTATTTACATGTTGATATATGCAGCAGAAATATTGCTAGGTGGATCATTTAGTAAGTCTCAGCACGGAGTTTCACTTTCAGCTCTGCTGTTAGTAGACAATAGGCTATAGCACACGGACTGAACCAAAAGGCTAACTTACTTTAAACTTAAGGTAAACAACTCGCATTTAGGCAGCAATTCTACCAGTCAGCAGCTCGCTCTCTCTCTCTCTCTCTCTCTCTCTCTCTCTGTGCGTGAACCAACACTCATGTCGGGAAGCGCTCTCTGTCTCTCTCTCTCTCTCCCTCTCTCTCTCTCTCTCTCTCTCTCTCTCTCTCTCTCTCCCTCGCGAACCAACATACCAAGGTAAGGGGGGAGCTCGCCCTTGAATAGCCTACTTGAACAACGATCTCACCCTGTCTTTGCTCATCTCTAATCTCAGCCTCATCTTCAGAAGAGCCGCCAGGACTGGCCACTGCTGCTCCTGCTGCTCCAGCTGCTGCGGCTGCGCCAGCGCCACTGTTTGTTTCTGAAACTGGTTAATGTTGACAACTAACCTTAGCTGGCCCATAATTGTCTTTATACTTACAGCCGCAAGCAGCCTGGTTGGCAACTAGCTAAGCTAAAGACTTCACGTGAGCATACAAACATCAGCAGCAGCTGTCTGGAGTGGACTACTTTAACTTTAATTGGACTTTGCACAACAAGCAAACTCGGTTCACCTTTGGGAAAGAAAGCAGTCAACAGCTGCCTCCCCTCATTCTGCCTTCTTTCTTTTTCTTTCCTCTCTTTCTTCTTTTGATACCCCGATTTATGCTTTTTGGGCAGCATGATGTCTAGCCCCCAGGTCATTCAATCTGGGCTCACTGATGTTACACTTGTCGCCGATCGCTGTCGGGCGGACTACACCTTTTTGCGCCTCCAAGAGGGGGCCCCCAGAATGTCCAATATGTGGGAGGACTGTGACATAAAGTTCATTCTCTCAGTTGATGTTATCAATATATTTGAAATAAATTATGACACCAATTAATTGGAGGGCCCAATTCATTCGAAATAAAAACATCACAAAAAAAAAAATAAATCAGGATTTTCATGGGCCCCTCTCCCTACTCGGGCCCTGGGTAGTCAGGTCCACTTTTCCCCCCACTACCACGCCCATGCACCCGGGACCAGCTGTTAGCGCTGCGTCACACCGCGGTGTGGCCCGAGGAGAGGCATGACATTCCCAGCTAGCTGCGGAGAAGGAGATGGGGATGTTGCGCCGACAACGGAGGAGACGGTACAAACCTGTCCTCCTGTCCGTCGTCATGGGGAACGCAAGATCGCTCCCCAACAAGATGGATGAGCTGTCGGCGCTGACTCGCCATCAGAGGGAATACCAGCAGAGCAGCGTGCTGGTGTTTACCGAGACATGGCTGAACGCGGAAGTACCGGACACGATCGCCGCGCTGGATGGATTCCAGCTCATCAGACACGACAGGACAGCGGACAGCTGTAAGAGGAAAGGAGGGGGGCTGGCTGTGTTTGTGAATGATAGATGGTGTAACTCTGGGCACATCACTATCAAGGAACAGCATTGCTGCAGGGACATTGAGCTGCTGGCTGTTGGCACGAGACCGTATTATCTACCCAGGGAGTCTTCTCATGTCATTGTGGTAGCAGTGTATGTCCCCCCATCTGCAAAGGCTGAGTCTGCTTGTGACATTCTCCACTCTGTTACAAGTAGGCTGCAGACACAGCACCCTCAGGCCCTCCTTCTGATCTCTGGGGACTTACTCCAGAGTTAAAAGCTCTCCTGTAGGAGAAGCAAAGAGCTTTTAACTCTGGAAATAAGGAGGAGCTGAAGGCCGTGCAGAAGGAGCTACGGAGAAACATCAGGTGGGGAAAGGAAGGATATAAAAAGAAGATGGAGGAACAGCTGCAGCAGAGCGACGTCAGCGGAGTCTGGAGAGGTCTGAAAACCATCTCAGGACACAAACAACCAGACTCCCAGGCCAGAGGCGACCAGAAGTGGGGGAATGATCTGAATCTGTTCAATAGATCAATAGATTTGATCAGTCTGCCCTTCCCCTGGCCCAGACATCACGGCTGCAACCCCCCTCATCCTCACCTTTACCTTCCCCCCCACCTACACTCCTGGCACACTGTTTCGACACCTCCCCCACCCCCGCTCCCCCGGACATCTCACCACCCCCCACCCCTCCCCCCACCTCATCACCTCCACCCCCCAGCACACAGCCCCCCTGCTCCAGCTTGTCCTTCACTACCTGTCAGGTGAGAGATCAGCTGAGGAAGATAAAGACGAGGAAGGCTGCAGGTCCAGACGGCATCAGCTCCAGGCTCCTGAAGTCCTGCGCAGACCAACTGTGCGGGATAGTTGAAACCATCTTCAACCTGAGCCTGAGGCTGGGGAGAGTACCACAGCTGTGGAAGACATCCTGCGTGGTACCTGTGCCCAAGACTCCGCACCCTAAGGACTTCAGCAGCTTCAGACCGGTGGCATTAACATCGCACCTCATGAAGACTCTGGAGCACCTGGTCCTGTCTCATCTCCGCCCCGCAGTAGGCCCTTCAATGGACCTGCTGCAGTTTGCCTACCAGCCTGGCATTGGGGTGGACAACGCCGTCATCTTCCTCCTGCATAAAGCTCTTTCCCACCTGGAGAAGCCCGGAAGCTCTGTGAGAATCATTTCTCCAGCGCTTTCTACACCATACAGCCTGCGCTTCTGAGGGACAAACTGGAGCACATAGGGGTGGCTAATCACCTCACATCCTGGATCCTGGCCTACCTCATGGACCGGCCACAGTATTTCAGGACCCAGGATTGTGTATCGGACTTGGTTGTCTGCAGTACGGGGGCCCCGCAGGGGACGGTGCTGGCACCGTTCCTCTTCACCCTCTACACTGCAGACTTTTCATACCACACCCCCACCTGTCATCTGCAGAAGTCCTCTGACGACTCTGCCATAGTCGACCTCTTCACAGATGGGGACGACAGGGAGTACAGAGAACTGAACCAGGACTTTGTGGACTAGTGCCTGAGGAACCACCTTCAGATCAACGTGGGGAAAACCAAAGAGCTGATGGTGGATTTCCGTAGTCGCAGACTCCTCCCCCAACACTGGTGAACATCCAGGGAAAGGACATTGAGATGGTGACATCTTATAAGTACCTGGGTGTTCATCTTAACAATAAACTGGACTGGACTAATCACATAACAGCACTATACAAGAAAGGCCAAAGCAGACTCTACCTGCTGAGGTGGCTCAGGTCTTTTGGAGTGCAGGGGGCGCTCCTGAAGACCTTCTTTGACACTGTGGTGGCATCAGCCATCTTTTACGGAGTAGTCTGCTGGGGCAGCAGCGTCTCGGCTGCAGATAGGAAGAGACTGGACAAGCTGATCAAGAAGGCCAGCTCTGTCCTGGGATGCTCTCTGGACTCTGTGCAGGTGTTGGGAGAAAGGAGGATGACAGCCAAGCTGTCATCTCTGAGGACTAATGACTCCCATCCTCTGCAGGAGGAGAGAAAAGCTCTGGAGAGCTCCTTCAGCGATAGACTGATTCACCCAAAGTGTGTGAAGGAACGCTATCGCAGGTCCTTCCTGCCTGCTGCTGTCAGGCTACATAACCAGCACTGCTCACAGTAGACTGGACCATGGACACTTTATTGACACTATGGACACTTTATGGACACCACAGCTGTCTGCTGTTTTGCACATACAATCACTTGCACTAGATGTGCTCCCTTTATCCACTGGTCATTTTCATTCACTGCTGCTCATTATTATCCACTTCCTATTATTATTATTATTATTATTATTATTATTATTATTATTGTTATTTATCGCCATCTCTTGTATTTTTGTACTTATTTGCATGCCTAGTTATCTTTCTCCTTGACTGCTGTAACACTGGAATTTCTCAATTATGGGATCAATAAAGGTGTATCTTATCTTATCTTATCTTATCAGTCATCACTGACTCCGGTTGAGTTTTAAAACTCCGGGGTTGCGTTTGACTGTCTTGGTTGTAACGTTACACTCGCTCTCCTCTTCCGTGTATCTATCGTTACCTTGCCAACGCCTACATCTATCATAGACGTAATGGAGGAAGGGGGAGTAGGCCTTTGGAGAGAGGTAGAGTTGTAGGAGGAGGAGGATGGGATTTTGGAGGGAGGCGGGAGTTGTGGATGTTCAAATTTTTTCTAAGTGCTGTGTGAAATGCAAGAAAGGTAAGACTTCCTTTAAGTGTCCCAATGGCACTGTCAAAGCCATCCAAGAGGTTTTGTTGGCCAAATAAAATTATCTCAGTTTAATTTTTGTTCAAGGAGAGAACGTTTACTTCCATCCAGGACCGAATGTCATTGAGGCAGTCTAATAAAACCTGGACAGAGGCTCGATCATTTGTTTTTAATGGCAGATAGATTTGTACATCATCTGCAAAGCAATGAAACGAGATGTGCTTTCTAAAAATAGATCCCAAAGGTAGGATGTATATTGAAAAAAAAGGAGACAGCTGGACAGAAAAGCTTCTATCAAAACCACTTCAGAACAGTACCCCTAATGCCCACACAAGTATTTAAGCATGACAGGAGAATATTGTGATCAACTGTATCAAAAGCAGCTGTCAGATCCAGAAGGACCAGGACAGCAGAGTTACCAGTCAACTGTTAAAAGAAGGTCATCTTAAATTCTTAAAAGCACCGTTTCTGTGCTATGGCATAGTTTAAAACCAGACTGGAACTTCTCAGAAATGCCATTTAGATCAATAATAGACTGCAGCTGTTCATATACCAGCTTCTCAAAGACCTTAGGAAAAAAAGGAAGCTTGGAGATGGGCCAAAAGTTGGATAAGACTGTGGGGTCAAGACTGTGTTTTTTAATGAGGGGCTAGACCACAGCATGTTTAAATGCAGCTGGAACACAGCCAGTCAACAAAGATGAATTAATCAGATCCTTAACACAGGGCCCAATGATATGGAAAACATCCTTAAAAAGATGAGGCGGGATGCTGTCGAGAGGACAGTAGGAAGGTCTGAGGTGCTGAACAATATTAGTTAAGACTTAGAGAGACGTGCTCAAAACTCTAAAAAACAACAGGACATATGGGAGAGACAGCAGGATCTGATACAGACAGCAAAAGAGAAGACCTAATATCAAAGATCTTGTCAATAAAAAATCTTCACACAGTTGAAGTCAAGGAACAACACCATTGTGGTCACAGGTGTTTAAAAGAGTATTCAATGTATTAAAAAGAATCTGAGGTTTATGGCTAATAACTGACAAGATTGGAGAGAAACTGACTTTTAGCAGCTTTAACAGCTTTCTGATACTCCAACAGACTGTTTGGAGATGATCCTTCTTCCGCTTTCTTTCGGCACGTCTACATACACACCTTAAAGTGGAGCGGCGCCATCAAAAACTCATCAGGAGTAAGACTCCTATAGTAATCATGCGTATGCAGCACAGATTGATTGAATGCTGTAGAAAATTCAGAGGCAGTTAAGGAGTTAACTGTGTGCACTTGGCGGTCCGTGGCACACGGTTTGACATGGGAGTGAGGCAATAAAATGTTGAATAAAACAGCAAAGTGATCGGAAATATGTGTGTCACAAATCTCACTGACAATTATCTGCAAACCAAAGTAATATAAGGTCGAGAGTGTGTCCCTTCTCATGTGTCGGACCAGACACGGACTGAGTAAGATTAAAAGAGTCAATGAGATTCAGAAAGTCTTTCAACAATGGACGGGATTCACAGCAAACATGAATATTAAAGTCCCCAACAATTAAAAACCGATCATAGTTCACTGTCAGTCCTGCTACAAAGTCTGTGAAGTCCTTTATAAAATCCTTATTGAGCTGAGGCAGACGGTAGACCACAGCGCACAGGACGGGTGCATTAGCGTTGAAGTTTAAAACGAATCATACATTAACTTTTCATCCAGTTTAAAGCCACATTTTAACAACACACTTTATAGATCTTGGTCATTTTTAACTCTGTTTTGAAAGGATGAAGGATTTTAGTCATCAGGCTTCTGAAGATTTCAGAGAAGCAAGCTGAGCAAATGTTAGCAGCAGCTCAGCCTCAGTCCCTGCCATACCAAGCAGCATCTGAGAAACACTCATTTTTTAATATGGAACTGCTTTGTGTAGTGCTTTTACTGGTTTAAATCACCTGGTCCGTTTGTTCTGGAGAGGAAGAGATAATTCGGCTCCCAGTAAAAATCTCCTGAATGATGAACACTGAAGGAATTCCAAACAACAGAAACTGACTGCAATGACATAATTGCTTGAAAGACCCCTAGCGGCAGAAAATAACATTGTATGGTTAAGTTAACTGGTCTAGAGTTAACTCAAAAAGCAGAGAAAACATCAGCTTTTTATTTTCTTTTATCAGACAAGACTCTGCCTTTCCTGGAAGGAAATTATACTGAAACTATCCTAACATGATACTGACTTTACTCTGTTTCCGGCCTTTTATATGCCACCAGTTATTATTTAAGACTCTAACTCATTCGACAGTTCACAAAAACATCAAGATGTAAAGTAAAAAAAAATTATAATTGTTCTGTATATGAATATGTTAAGTGGTGTACAGACCTGCGGAGGATGTGCTTCTCTGAGTTCAGTGTGGAGGAAACTTCACTGAGCCAACAGGCCACAGTCAGAGCCAGCTGATCAAGACCCAGACCATCCAGACCTCCTTCAGACACCAGCTGAGTCCACTGGGCCTGAAGGATGAGATGAGAGACTAAACATCAGTATCAGTACATCACACTAACAGGTTCAGACAGGAGAGACAGGTACAGATAGGTGAGACAGATTCCAGTGTTTCCCATACATTGATGAGACTATGGCGGCCCGCCATATTCTCCAAAAATGCCTCTGGTAAATGAACGTCACTCTGCAGCGCACCGGCTGGGGCGCCTTCTGGAACTATAGCGGCGTGCACGCGAGTGGCTGGAATTGGCGGATCGCGAGATCATAATGTCACATGATAATCCGCGGAAATCTCCTCTGGGCCCCCCTTCGTGTTTGACTTCAGGCCTGGGGCCACCCAGTTTTCATGAGTGTTTTATTTTGAAAATTGACCGGATACTCTCGTCTTTTCTGTGCCTGACTTCCTGTTTGACTCATTTGGTCTGTGCAAATTGATGCGCTGTCGCGTGGCATCCATCAAAAATAGACCCCGCATGTATTTTAAGCGGAGCAGAGTGCCAAGCCACTTCTAGGCCATGGCTAGGATGCGCCGCGGTGCTTCTGGTGGAGCAGCTTACATTGACTTGAATGGCTGCGATTAGCTCCAGCACTTGCACCTTGGCTGGATTGCGCCTGCGACAGATCCGGTGGGTTTCCATAAATGGGCCTGTCCCTGAGGCAAACTACCAGAGGGCTTATGAAATCTTGTTTTCAAAGCTGCGTAAAATTGAATGCTCTGATTCAGGGTGCTGTACTTGCAAATCGTGAGGGAGAAAGGGAAGGAAGAAAGCAGTAATTTGTGTCTGTTTGTGTGTAATTAAATTGAGTCTTACCTTTCGTTTTCTTTTTGTATTGCGTATTTTGTATTATGTTGCGTATCTGTAACTGTGTTTGTGACGTGTGAGAGAGAGTTTTGAAAGATGTTTAACCACTAATCCTTAGCCGTATTTTAAGTAACCCTTCACCATAACATACCACTAGTGTTTTTATCAGTAAAAATAGAACATTTTCACACATAAAAAGCACAAAGATGTTGAAATCTAGGCATATTCTGCCATCATAACTTGGCTCTCAGAATTCACCAGATTGATGCCTTTAAATCAAATATATACAAAATAGCATGCCCCCCAAGAGGGTTCAGGCAGGTACAGACAGGTCAGACAGGTCAGACAGATTCAGACAGGTGAGACAGGTTCAGACAGGTGAGACAGATTCAGATAGGTGAGACACATTCACACAGGTGAAACAAGTTCACACAAGTTCAGACAGGTGAGACAGATTCAGACAGATGAGACAGGGTCAAACAGGTTCAGACAAGTTCAGAGAGGTAAGACAAGTACAGACAAGTTTAGACAGGTGAGACAGGTACAGACAGGTGAGAAAGATTCACACAGGTTAAACAGATCCAGACAGGTCAGACAGGTTCAGACAAGTTCAGACAGGTGAGACAGGTTCAGACAGGTCAGACAAGTTCAGACAGGTAAAGACAGGTGAGACAGATTTACACAGGTGAAACAGATCCAGACAGGTACAGACAGGTCAGACAGGTTCAGACAAGTTCAGACAGGTGAGACAGATCCAGACAGGTGAGACAGGTTCAGACAGGTCAGACAAGTTCAGACAGGTAAAGACAGGTGAGACAGATTCACAAAGGTGAAACAGATCCAGACAGGTACAGACAGGTCAGACAGGTTCTGACAAGTTCAAACAGGTGAGACAGGTTCAGACAGGTGAGACAGATTCAGACAGGTGAGAAAGATTCACACTGGTGAAACAGTTCCAGACAGGTGAGACAGGTTCTGACAGGTGAGACAAGTTCACACAAGTTCAGACAGGTGAGACAGGTTCAGACAGGTGAGACAGATTCAGACAGGTGAGAAAGATTCACACTGGTGAAACAGTTCCAGACAGGTTCAGACAGGTGAGACGGGTCAGACAGGTGAGACAGATTCAGACCAATGAGACAGATGCAGACAGTTGAGACAGGTTCAGGCCAATGAGACAGGTATAGACACGTGAGACGGGTACAGACAGGTTCAGACAGGTGATACAGGTACAGACAGGTTCAGACAGGTGAGACAGATGAGACAGATTCAGACAGTTGAGACATGTACCTGTAGGAAGTCTCTGAGCACAGGCATCACACAGACGTCAATTGGCTGCAAACGACAGGAGCAACCTGACGGGATGAAGGCAACGCCTGTGGACACGGAGGTCAAACTGCGCCTGAACTCGTCTGTCAGGTGACCATGATGGATGTCCACCATCAACAAAGACTCACTGTTACTCTGTGAGGCCAAATGGGGGCGCCACACCTACAAAGCGATAAACATGATGTTATGTGACCAACAGGAAAGAGATGAAACTCACAATGATGGATGGATGTAGCAGACTGCTTCTCAGACCTTGTCGATCCAGATGTCGAGGCGTTCCTGGTCGGTGAATCCTTCCTGTCGAGCCTCCAGCAGAATGTTCTCTGGGAACCCTTCAGGAACGTGTGATGGGGTTCCTCTGAAGAACAGCAGGGGTGGCAGGAACGTCCCCTCGAACAGACCGGAGAGGATGATGTCAAACACGGGTTCTTGCTCAGGTGAGCCGAAGAGCTGGAGGGCCAGGGGGTTCTGCTTTAAGAAGCACTCCGGGTCAATGAAGATGGAGAACTCGTCCATGGAACCCACACGTTGAGGAGGAATACGTCGGCTCTGGATCTGAAGACCAATCGGTAAAAATCACTTGTACATGTAATTTTCTGCTGGGAGGGGTCTCTCAATCAAAACAATCATCTCGGTTCATGTTGCAACGTCAGTATTTCTTTCTACTGCAGACAGCCCAGTTTTCGGAAAAGGCCATTTTTTCAGCAGTGAAATACTTCTCTAAAGTTGTAAATAAAAATTTTAGTCCACTTGTATCAAAAATTAAGTCTTTAAAAACAAAAAGATTAATCTTGTTGCGCAAAATGATAATTTGAAATATATATGCTTGTAACAAAGTATTTCTAAACTGTGGTATTAGTACTTTTAAGCCCTTGCCACACAGGTGGCGCTGTAGAGCCACTACTGTACCTTCTTTATGTCTCCTTTGCATTTTCACACAGAGCCATACAGCTGCGCCATTCTGCTCCAGTGTGTGATGTTAGACAGCATGCTGCCATCGTGGAATCAAAAGAGGCATGACGGGTGTGACATGTAACACAACAGCGTCAGTCTCTAGTGTGACATACAGACCCTTTTAGGGCCAATGTCACAATGACGTCAGTTTGTTAGCTGGAAGCAAAACCTGCCTCTCCACCACAGGGCTGCAGACTACATAAGAGTCTTAAAATATGGTCTTGTGTTATTGGGAGCCTACTATGGTTAACTATGGTTAAATGCGATAAGACGAAAGGACTGGACAGAGGCGATCATCAAAAATGCTCGTATGTGCAGCACACACTTCATATCAGGTTAGGGAGAAAGTATTTCCTGTTGTATATGGAGCTATATTTGTGTCTTTATTACATGCGAGAAAATAAATGATATGAGAGAAAAAAATATTTGAGAGAAAAAGTCTTCACGCTGATAGCAAAAAATAATATTTGAGACTAAAAAAAGTTTTGAGAGAAAATATTTTGTCATAGAATATTAAAAAAAAAATGTGAGATTTAAAAAATGATTTCCGAGGAAAAAAAAAACTATCTCAAAAAACTTTTTTTTACTCTCAAATATTATTTTTTGCTTTCAGTGTGAAAACATTTTCTCTCTCTCAAAAAAAAAAGTTTCTCTCAAAACATTTTTCTTGTCTCTCTCAAAACCTAAGTCTTTGCTCTCGTGTCAGGATTTTGCTTTCGCTGTGAAAATGATGTCATGGACGGAGCCACATTCCTATTGGCCAGTCTCAATCGAATTGACAGCTAGGTGAGGATTGTCTTGGGAGTCGAATTCAACTGAATCATTCATCCACCATGGTGGATTCACCGGCACAGATGCGCTGCATTATTTGGGAGCTGAGACTCCAATGTTTGGGTAAGATGATGACACACACAATTGATGGGTAGCTAGCTGAGCAAGTTGGTTATCAAAATCATTCCTATAATGAATACCTTTTCTCACCTAACGTTATTTTACAGAGATTGTGTTATTAACTGCACTAGCCAGCTAGTTTTAACTTTACATCTAGCTAGGTTATCCCATTAACGTTACTTTACTACGGTGCTTTTCTCTTCCAACATTCCATGTGTGGCAGGGTGAGCGCTGCTATACCTCCGCCCTTAATTGGCATCAGCTGGGCCTAATTTCCAGTTGTCGGAGCCTAATTGTGCAGTTGTGGCACCTGTGTTATTTGGTCTTCCCCTCACGGGCGCGCTCACTTCTACCTGGCGTTTACGTGGCGAGGGCTGTGTGTGGCGTGCTCCGGTTGGCGTGCTTTGTGTGTGTCATGCTCCGGTTTCTGTACCCAAACTTGGGACTCATAAGGTAGGCATGGGTGCTGCAATGTTTTTGTACTGTTAAAGCGTATTATGATGTCACAGCTGCCATGACCCTTCGCTTTACAGCGGCGTTGGCCGTTCCTGTTGTGTGCAGCTTCGGAGGGGACTTTGAAAAGCGTGGTGTCTGCTCTTCCTCACTGCAATACGGTGACTGGGTTTGAGCTGTGCGTTAAGCTCCCTTCGCTCCGGTAAGCTCGCTCTGTTTTTTTATTTCTACTTCTGCAAGACGCCAAGATACTTGAACTCCCTGGCTTGAGGCAGTAACTCTCCCCCAACCCGGAGAGGGCAATCCACTGGTTTCCGACAGAGAACCATGGCCTCAGACTTGGAGGTGCTGACTCTCATCCCAGCTGCTTCACACTCGGCTGCAAAACGCTCCAGTGCATGCTGGAGGTCACGGTGTGATGGAGCCAACAGAACCACATCATCTGCAAAAAGCAGGGATGCAATTCTGAGGTCCCCAAAACGGACCCCTTCCTCCCCCTGGCTGCGCCTTGAGATCCTGTCCATGAAGATCATTAACAGGATTGGTGACAAGGGACAACCTTGGCGGAGGCCAACACCCACCGAGAATGAGTACGCGGACACAGCTCTTACTTTGGTCATACAGTGACCGGATGGTTTGTAGCAGCGAGCCTGGAACCCCATACTCCCGCAGTACCCCCCACAAGACCCCCCACAAGACCCCCCGAGGGACACGGTCGTAAGCTTTCTCCAGGTCCACAAAGCACATGTAGACTGGATAGGCAAACTCCCACGCCCCCTCCAGCACCCCTGCTAGGGTAAAGAGCTGGTCCACTGTTCCACGGCCAGGATGGAATCCGCACTGCTCCTCCTTAATCTGAGGTTCGACAATCGGTCAGAGCCTCCTTTCCAGCACCCAAGAGTAAACTTTACCCGGGAGGCTGAGCAGTGTGATACCCCGATAGTTGGAGCACACCCTCCGGTCCCCTTTTTTGAAAATGGGGACCACCACCCCGGTCTGCTACTCTGCAGGCACCGTACCCAACCACCATGCGACACTGAACAGGCATGTCAGCCAAGACAGCCCAACAGTGCCCAGAGCCTTCAGCATCTCAGGGTGAATCTCATCCACACCTGGCACCTTGCCACTGGGGAGCTTTTTAACTACCTCAGCAAGCTCCGCCAGGGATATGGGCGAGAGTTTCCCCGAGTCTTCAGGCTCTGCCTCGTTCTCAGTGAACGTGATGGCCGGGTTCAGAAGGTCCTCAAAGTGCTCCTTCCACCGCCTGACGATGTCGCTAGTTCGGGTCAGCAGTTCTCCCTCTCTGCTGAGCACAGCCTGAGACAAGCCCTGCTTTCCCTTCCTGAGTCGGCTAACGGTCTGCCAGAACTTCCTTGAGGCCAACCAAAAGTCCTTCTCCATAGCCTTCCCAAAGTCCTCCCACACCCGGGTTTTTGCTTCAGCGACCGCCACAGCTGCAGCCCTTCTGGCTAACCAGTACCTGTCAGACTCCATGTCCCCAACCTCCCCCGGGATGCACAAGAAATTCTCCGAGGGGTGGGGGTTGAAGACCCCATGGACAGTTCCCAGTTTACCCTCACTACACGTTTGGGTTTACCGTGTCTGTCCGGCAGCCTCCCCCGCCATCTGATCCAACTCACCACTAGGTGTTGATCAGTTAACAGCTCTGCTTCTTTCTTCACCTGAGTGTCCAAGACACACGACCACAGATGTGCTGATACGACCACAAGATCGATCATTGACCTTTGGCCGAGGGTGTTCTGGTACCAAGTACACTTATGAACCTCCCTGTGCTCAAACATGGTGTTCGTTATGGCCAGTCCATGACTGGCACAGAAGTCCAGTAACAAAGTACCACTCGGGGTTCAGATCAGGCAGACCGTTCCTCCCAATCACCCCCCTCCAGGTTTCTCTGTCATTGCCCCCGTGAGCATTGAAGTCCCCCACTAGAACTATGGAGTCCCCAGCTGGCACCCCTCGCAGGACGCCACCAGAAGGTTCTTCAGTTGCTGCCCCAACAGACACCGACAACCTTCTGACCACAGCTCCTAGTAGCTGCCTCCACAATGGAGGCTTTGAACATGGCACACTCAGACTCCATGTCTCCAACCTCCCCCAGGATGCACAAGAAATTCTGCTGGAGGTGGGAGTTGAAGACCCCATGGACAGGGTACACTTATGAACCTCCCTGTGTTCGAACATGGTGTTCATTATGGCCAGTCCATGGCTCGCACAGAAGTCCAAAAACAAAGCACCACTCGGGTTCAGAACAGGCAGGCCATTCCTCCCAATCAGCCCCCTCCAGGTTTCCCCGTCATTACCCACATGACACGTTGTCCAAATGTCACTCCCCTGTCCTGCTGGCTGTTCTATTTATACAGATATTGTTGCGACACTGTTACTACCTCTGATGCCTGCTTAAAGGTGTGACAACTTCTGCCCCCCCACCCATTCCACAATTCTACCTTTTTATACAGAATGGCGAGGTGGAATAATAGCATGTTATTCCTACCTTGAAGGTCTCCATGAACTGACAAACACAGTGGTAAATACTAACTAACCTGTGTGGAGAGTGAGTGTATGAACGTGCGGCTGTTGTCTCTGACACTCTTCGGCAGTCTTCCTCGGTAATGTTGTTGTTGTTGGTCGCTGTTGTTTGTGGGCTGCAAACTGAGCTCGTGTCTCAGCATGAAGTCCACGATCCAGCTGTAACAGTCCACAAGCTGACTGTCCTCTCCCAGAGCTGTCCTCGCCGTCTGCAGCAGGACGTCTTCGCTCAGACTAAACTGCTGCTCCCTCTGATTCAACACCCACTCCGCCAGCTTGTCCGTCCTCCAGCACCACTTCCTGTCCGACAGGTGATGCTCCTGCAGCCGAATCCATGACTGGATGGCCAGAGGAGACGTCTGGTGACAGCGGCAGGCCTGAGGAAGGCCGTAACACAAAGAGGAGAGGACCGCCGAGAGCTGGTTGGCCAATAGAGGTGAGGCTGGACACTGAGGAGGAAGAAGACATCATCATCATTAACATCAGCTGATCTCCAGTTAGTTTCTCATTCAGCTCCACTGACTGAATCATATAATAAACACATGACTGTAAACAAAAATCTGAAGCTGATCATCAGTGCTCACCCGGTCAGGTTGTAGACGGGGCCCCAGGAACTTGATGCTCATGGCGGGGAGAGAGGAGAGGGGGGTGGGGGAGGTGAGCTGTTTGACTGACAGCTGGGTGGAGGTCTGACCAGAGGGGATGAGGTGGATGGGGATGAAGGCTCCGCTTACAGATGATATCACGCTGTAAGGGAGGAGGGAGGGCAGGGGGGTGATGGGGAAAAATAATAATTAAAAAGGAGACAAACTGATTTCTGATCAGATGTGATTCAGTTTGCCTCCTCAATGGCTGGACAGGAAGTAATGTCAGGACCAGGAGGACAGAGGAGGAGAAGAAAAGGAAAGAAAAGGAACCAGTTTGTACAAACTTTCTTACACAAAAAGTTAAAAGATTGAAAAACGTGTAATAAATAGTGACATGCAGTATCAAAAATGAGATTGAAAGTTTGTTGTGCATTTATAGCTGAGTGCCAGCCCCTCCTGGTCTATATGTAATTACGAGTAGGGATGTCCCAATCCAATTCGGGTATTGGCACCGATCACGTTATTTTTACAAAATCAGAATCGGTAATAAAAGATGGAAGGAATCACAACAACAACAATGGCCAGGTTTTTCAACTATGTTGTTCACTGTTGCCTCCGCTTTCCAATGTATAAAGTGTGGCGATCCTATATATTTTATAAATATATATTTTTTTATAGACAGTCAGCTGATGGCTTGCTCACCTCCAGACACTGAGGTACCTCCAGACACACCCACTGGTGCTATCACCAGTGGGATGGCTCAATCAGCTGAGCCCAGGTAGACCGGCCCCTACATTATGCCACTCCTGGCAGTATGGCGAGAGTCGCCAGCGAGTGAGAAATGAGCCAGAAGTCCTCTGTGCATTCGGCCTACCACGGCATTTTACACCGCTCAAAGTCCATGAAATAGGTGCGCTTCCCCGTGGAATATCATCCATCCGGCCATCGGCCTCACCTCAGAGATTCCGGCACGGATATCAAGGGATCCTACAGAGCCTCCACGCCCGAAACAACGCCGGAGCGTTACGGCATTCACCCACAGTCCCCTGAATTGGCAAAAGCTGGGGGTTACTTTCCGTTTCATTATTCCTTATTTGGAACCTTCGGGCCGGGTTTTTTTATTGTTTTGAAACTGAACTGAGTCAGAGCGAACAGTGGATTTTCTGTACATCCTTGTTTACGAGAAAACCTGGGGTGGAGTTTTCTTTTGTTTAGCGAACTATGTGGATTGAACTGAATTGAACTGTGAACTGTGTGTTATTTAGAAATTCCAGAGTGGAGTTTTTTGTCTGAACTGGATTGAACTGACTGAACAAACGGAACATTTTTTTTTCTTTGGTGAAAAAAATATATACTTTCTTGAAACTGATTACTGTTGTATTTGTATTTTTGAAAATTGAGTATAATTCTTTTGTTCTACAGAAACCGGGTAAAAACAATTTAATTTTGGTATTTCGAGACCTGTTTTATGGGTTTTATTAGGGATGCACCGAAATGAAAATTTGTGGCCGAAGCCGAAGCCGAATAAAATTAAAAGCTCGGCCGAATACCGAATACCGTTGTTTAGTTTTTCATTAGTTTTTGCAGATGAACCCCCTCCAGATTAGTGTTGTCATGGTACCAAAATTGGGACCCACGGTACAATACCAGTGAAAGTATCACGGTTCTGAGCAGTGTTGGGTAAGGGTTACTTTAAAAGTAATCAAAGTACGTTACTGCGTTACTTTCTAAAAAAGTAAACAGTTACTTTACTGCGTTACTCCCTGAGTAAAGTTACTCAATTACTTTAAAAGTACTTCCAAAGTTACTCCCTGAGAAAAGTAACTCAAGCACTTTTAAAATACTTTTGAGTATACTACATTTCCTATTGGGCAATGGACCACAGGGCGCCAAGCCTACATTTTTTTGTCTCCAAAATTAAAGTTATGGACCACTTGCCCTTCACTGAGATCCAATTCTCCCATCACAGCAGTCACTTTGACCAGTAGAAACACAGAACGATCTGCTGCTGTAGTCAACTGTATGACAACAACACCCCAGCATTTTTAATACTTCCTCTAGGGATGTTACCACACAGAGTAAAAGGGGGAAATGATGGTGTGAAACAACAGAGGCACTTTGTCAACCCGCTGAATTAACGTACTGTCATTAGCATCAAGCTAGCAAACAATGGTACATCCTCATGGTCGGACATAAAGTAATAACATTAACAAATAGCGGCGGGGCTTTTACTCACCACAACTGCAGAAGTTCCCAGCTTCATTTGAAACAAACTATATTATAGACGGTCCGTTATTTATTAATCCCTCTGTGTGTTTATATATTTACTTTTTATCCGCTCCGTTGTCTTTGTAAAGTTAACATATCGCACCGTCATTTCAAACTCAACACTTGTTTCAAATTAAAAGCCCCTTATAACTTCGGCTGAGAGAATACCTCCATTTTCTAAATAGACTTTTATTCTGAGACATTTGTCAGAACTTCCTGTGGAAGATACAGTAGCTTGATAGTTTACATATGGCGCTTCAAATGTAGCTCCTGCCATCTGCTGACGCTTTTAGGTGACTACAACAACATGTCGGCTGGCACATGAACAGACACAGTTCTGGCAGTGACTCAAATAATAGTGAAAGTAGTAAAAACAGGACAAGAATAACCCGATGACATCACACATGCTGTAAAAGACGACCGGGGATAATTGGTGAGTACCAAATTGCCTTACCAGCGTGTAGCATGTACCAGGCATAATGCAAGTCCTGTGTCTGAAATATGTCTGTCAGCGAGTCCTACTCCACCTATTTAGACTCCACCGTAGTCAACAGCAGCATTTCTCCGACCACGTAGTGAGCCACAAGCTACATGGCTTCTTTCGGACTGACAGGTTTAATGTTATCTCCGTTATTAGAACCAAACAACAGCCGTTGCTGTTTCGGAGCTGAAGGACCAGCGTTCTAAAAGTAACAGAAGTAACTGATGTCTTGTTTGAAAATGTACTTAAGTATTTGATTACTCAAACAGCAAACTAACGCGTTAGGTTACTCGTTACTGCAAAAAGTAATCAAAGTACTCTAACGCGTTACTTTGTAACGCATTATACCCAACTCTGGTTCTGAGTAGTATCACGATACCACAACGAAAATGAGGCAGATGTGCCTTTTGTCATTTATTAAAAGATAAATCACTTTTCTATAATACATCACTGATATTTCAATGGAATAAATTACTTATTGACTTATTCATACTTCAAAAACAGCATCAATAAGTGATTAACATAGGGGGGGATCAAAATAAAATAAATTAATAAAATAAAAATCAACCAGCCACCCTCCTCCTCTGACAGTCCCTTCATAAGTAATGAACAGTCCCTAAAGTGCGGTGAGGTTTGTGGACCGTTTCCTGCCACAAAGAGTAATGTGAACGGCTAATTTCTCCTCTGACACGTCACATACCTGTGTGCCGCCACAGCTCGGCTGTCCAGGTACTTTTGGGCAGTCATGACGCCAAGAAGAGGACATTACTGGAGCCGGACTTCTCCGTTGCTGGTAAGCCTTATCTTGCGCTGCGTATTGCTGCTGCTGGTTGAAATCTGTACTTGCACAGCGTGCTTAATGATTTATTTTGCTCGCACAAAACATATTTAGTCGCAAATGCAAGTGCGGTGATGGACGGAGTAAAATATCGCCACACTGCCGACATTTTACTCCGTCCGTCACCGCACGCTGTTTGATTGCGTTATCAAAACGCGCTGCTATTATTCGGCCTTGCTTTTCACTTATTCCATCTAATACCGAATGTGTGTTTTTTTTGCAATATTTGGCCGAATATATTCGGTTACTGAATATTCGGTGCATCCCTAATCTGGAGTATAGCATGACGTCACACACCCTCCCTGTGTGTTGATCTCCAGCCCCTTGTTGACAAGCCGGTCCGGCTGCGCGTTCATGTACGTTCATGTGAATCGCCGCCTCCTCCCTCCTCTGGGAGCTCTTGGCCCTCCCTCCCTATAAAAAGCTACTAAAACATCGCTCTCACTCACAGAGAAGAGTAGGAACGTTAGCGTTAGCTCCCAGTGTTAGCACTAGCCGGGATCCGGCGATGGCTCTAGCCGAGACGGCTGCCACCGGCTACTGGAGTAACTTAGAGCTATGGAGCGCTTCTACCAGCTCTTCTAGTCATTGAGCCTCGCCTCCATCTCAGCAAATATATTACATTTATTTCAGGTACCATCATTTGAAGTAGGCAGGGGAATAGCTAAACACAGCAGAGACCAAGAGTGAGTGAAAGACGTCACTAACTGCTTAACTAAGTTTAGACAAGGTGGGTGGGGGGTGGGGGTGGAGAGCAGAGGTAGAGGGAGGTGTGGCTCCTGACACACTTTCTTTTGGTGTACAGACAGTGCACAACAGCAAACCTAGCAGTGAAACGATTTCGCTTTTTGCCCCTTTAAATAAGAATAAAAGTGGTTTAGATCAGAAAATATCTGAAGCACAAACAGAAACAAGAGGAGCAACATGTAAGCATTTAGAATTAACTCAAAACACGTGTGCTTACCCTTCACATTAAATGCCCTAAAATTCTGCTTCCTGGAGGACTTTTACTGCGAAGGAGTTGGAACAATTGATGAGTATGTTATTAGTGATCAGAGTATTTAAGATCAATATCTACCTGTGAGAGTTGTGAGTTGGTTGTTGGTTCTGTGTTTCAGCTCCGTTAACACGCAACTCTGAAACAACAAACAGTTAAATGACAGTAAGAACAGTGAAGGAGGAAGTATTCAGATTGCTGCAGTAAAAGTGCTAATACCACGCTGTGAAAATACTCCATTACAAATAAAAGTCCTGCATTCAAAACCTTACTGAAGTAAAAGTATTTTAATTAAAATGTAGTTCAATTATTTAATTTTAAAGTATGTATATTTTAAGTGTTTACCTATTCTATGTGATGCATTTGGATTAATATTCCTGCTGTATTAATGTGTATGTCACATTTACTGCTGTAGCTGTTTAAGGTTGTGCTCATTTGAACTCCTTTATAAACTGCTGTGTGGTTTAATCTACAGCAATGCATCATATTCCATAAAATCATCATATGTTTGTAGCACTGCACACTGATACCGTCAAATACCATGTACCCCGGTGACATTTCAGGAAGTTATGAAAAAACAGATGCCGTCCAAGCCCAGTGGAGGGGAAGTATAAAGAAGCATAAAATGAAAATATCTATGTAAACTACAGTACAAGTACCTCGAATTTGTACTTAACAACAGTACGTGGCTAGATGTAATGCATTCATCATCATTAATCTTTAATCTCAATTAAAAACAAGAACCACCTTTTTTAAGTCATCAAATTGAAGCTGCGAAACATTATGATGTACAGGATTTGAATTATTAATCCTTGGCTAGGCTAGTGCTTACATCATGAGCGTGTGACTCTGTTGCGCTGATGTCTCATATAAACAGGTTGAAAGTAACTCAGATTGAACCAGAGGTGGTAGAGATTAGAGAAGTCTGAGGGACAGCGCCTTTCCTTGCCTCCAAAAAATATGCCCTATTCATTCAGTGTTTATCCAACACGCTCAATACATGGACATGCAATGACAAATTGTCATTAACTTTTTACGTTATAAAAAGCGATGACAATATGGACTTGCCCATGTTTAAAATGACCTGTTGAAGTGAAAAAACGAGTACTGACAGGCATAGACGTCGGAACTAGGGGTGCGGGGGGTGCAACCGCACCCCAGCCTCCCTACCCACTACATTACGCTTTAAAAAATAAAGAATCTGAATTTAAACTCAATTTGTCTGACTTACATTTATCTCTTTCATGTCATTAATGCATAGATCTATGCTTTTGATGTGATATGCAACCTGCCTGACTACATACAGTAGCCTTGGCATCCAGGATGTTGTGTCCATCCTGCAAACCTTGCAGCCCCAAACACAAACCCGCTCCATGCTGTTGGAGATGGAGAAGCTCGTTAAGCTCTGTCTGGCCCTGCCATGTCTGTTGCGGCATCCGAGTGCTCTTTCTCAGCCTTGCGCAGGCTGAAAACCTGCCTGCGCAACACCATGACGCAGGAGAGACTAACACATTTGGCCATTATGAACGCTCACAGTGACCTTATGGATGAAAGCGATGTCTCGACCCTGCTTAAAATCTTCATCAGTAGGTCAACTGAGAGAAGGTCAACTTTTGGAAATGCATGAAAGCCCTGAGTCAGGAGCGCAGACTTTTCTTTTTTCATTCAAGGTTACAAATAATGTTATATTCCTTAAATGGCTTGATTTAGTTATCAAAGTTTCATTTTCTTAACAATTAAGATGCCGTGTTCATCCATTCTAGTTCTCTTGTAACTGCATGTTATTATAAAATAACTTCAAATCAAATCCTTAATCATTGATAAGTGTGCGTGCTTCCCCCGCCCCTCCCAACAAAAATCCCGCCCCCCCTCTCAGAAAATAGTTCCGACGTCCATGCTGACAGGAACAGACGAGTGGAGTCGATGTTTAACCGGCGCGGAGAGCGCAGGAGAAATGCACTGCCTGTGTGGACAGTCAAGCGCCTGCGAGGACACTCGCAGGACTTCCGTGGCACTAACGCGCTCGGTGTGTCCTTAGCGTTAATTATAACAGCCAACTTAGTGAAAAATGTCGGGTTTAAATCAGGCTCATGCCCATAATTACAGTTAATTGGACGGGACGGGCCGGTCCCGGACATAACGTGCACTGGCTCGGACTGAATTTTTTGGGCCCGATCTAACCTCTAAGGAGGATCCTGATCAGTTGTCCGAATCACCTCAACTGACCCCTTTTAACGCAAAGGAGCAGTGGCTCTACTCTGAGCTCCCTCTGGATGTCTGAGCTCCTTGCCCTATCTTTAAGGCTGAGCCTTAGGCCCGTTTCATAGTCGATACAAAGGCACGCAGACGCAAACGCATTGGGATGCATCGAGATGCAGTGGCCGCCATGATGGCTAGCGTCTCAAAATGTGTTGTTCATTTTGACTGGTATCATTGATACGCGATACATGTAATACCATGCATTGCCAGCAGGGGTGATAATGCAAGCGGCGTATTTGAAATTAACCACTTTTTCTTATTCACAGAAGAAGCAGGTATGAAATATGGCGGGTGAGGAGGAAAAACTTTGCAAACTCATACGGGCACACCCCCATTTATATGACAGTTCTAGTGCCCTGCACTCTATCTAATAAAATAACAGTACTAGCTAGCTACAGCAGTACTAGCTAGCCGGAATGTACCGTCGACTCTGCTACCCCCTATTGCACGAGCCATGTATTGCATTTCAAGTGTCGCCCGCATCGCTTGCGTTCAGTGTGTTGACTATGAAAGGAAGTGCATTGCTCGTCGCTTGCTCACGTTGTGTGCGTCGACTATGAAATGGCCCTTAGAGATAGGGTGAGATAAGGCTGAGTCTTAGAGATAAAAAAAAAAAGTGTTGCATTTCAGTATTCCAGTCTGTTTTTGACTCGTTCCATTAATTGACACAATTAGGCGACACTGTCATAAATGAAATGTTAGCACCTATCCAGCTGTGCCTTGTAACATGACAGCTGAATAGACTGCGCCTGCAGCGGCCACAGCGGTAGGAGTTTGGGGTGGAACATGAAAGAATGACACAAACCTGTGGGTGTTTGTGTCTCTGTCTGGGTCTTGGTTTCAGAACTGCTAAATCTCTACTGGAATAATTCCCTTTAATTAAACTTTACATCATCTTCATTTTCATCATCTGTGACATCTTCACTATTGAGGTTGCCTTGATGACAATCACAATAATAAATTTCATCATCCTTGTCTTTACTAGTATTTATAACAAAAAAGAACAAGGCTGCACTCTATCACAGTAAAATGTGTTTATTATGTTACACATTTTAACTCATTTCAATAACATTTAAGTTTAATGAAGCTAATTCAATGAAAAGCAGAATATTTTCTTTGAAAAAGCTGATATATACAATCCCATTTCATGCCAGATTTGACTCATGTTCAGCTTACTCTTCATCTGCAGCATTTTGTGCAAGACTTTCACAAAAACACATGGCAGGGTGGTGTCATCAGTGGGTGGAGTTTGGTCAGGATGTCTGCAGGCCTGACCTGCTCAGGGTGTCAGGAGTGGTTTTCTCCATGAGGAGGTCCAGGGGTGTGAATTCCCCCTAATCATGGGAGAGTTTCACCGACATGCTCCTTGATCCTCTTCTGAATAATGTGCATTCTTCAGCTTCATCACAGTGCTCTGCTTTCTATGCACAGATGCCCTTAGTTTGCAGTTCCACCACTTTTCCAGAGTTAGAGGATGCAACACTGCTGAAGTGCTGGAAATCAAGAGCAGGACGCCCAGGCCACCTCTTCATCTCTCACTCCACCCCATGATGAAAACCGCCAGCAATCGTGAAGATATGTCGTTGTACATATGCACAGTAGTGCAGGTAAAATTTGAGCAGTGCACATGATTTTCAGCTCTCCATGCACATTACTTGGTACAGCTGCAAACTTGTGCATATCCTGTCATAGACTCACACCATCAACACTTTTCACAAATTTTCACGCCACAACCTATGAACACCGCATGTCCATTTTCTCACAGTGAAAAACATAGTTATGACTCATGATGTTGCAGAGCTCAAAAAGGGCACAGGCAGAGGAGACAGAGCAGCACCATAAAACGTCTTTTAACTCATTTTGCCTGATGTTGGCAGCAGGAGAATGGTTAGCTCCCCTCCCAGTGCGCAGGTTAACTGCTGGGGGGCTGACTGAGGGATCATCAATGTCTTACAAGAGGTGGGGTACACTCTGGACAGGTTGCCAGACTATCGCAGGGCTGACATATAGAGACAGACAACCATTCACACTCACAGTCACACCTACAGCCAATTTAGAGACATGGGGAGAACATGCAAACTACACACAGAAGGGATCCCTCCTGGGTTCGAATCAGGAACCCTCTTGCTGTGAGGCGACAGTGCTAACCACTACACTACCGTAGTGCATTTGTTTTACATAAATATTATAAATAGAAAATAATGACTTTTTTCAATGACTTCCATGTAATGTGTCCCAGTGACTCAAAGTTAATATAATTTTCTTCATACTGGTGCTTCTTCTGTTTTTTAAAATAAATATTTTAATTATTTTTTCCCAATAACTTTCAGTCACATTTAGTTTCACTCATATTCACAAACAGCATTAAACACTGTTGTTATTGTGAGAAGCTGGTAACTGAAGGGTAGAGGGAAATGTTAAGGCCGGATTATTAAGTATAATGTATTATGAATTATTATGTGAATAAATTAATAGTAAAAAAGAAGTCACCAAAAAGTCTTAATGGGATTAAAAAAAAAAAAAAGGTGTTCTGAGAAGCTGCTCAAAATGTTCCTATGACCTGACAAAATTTGAAGTGACTTCACTGTTTATTACATTAATTTTAGTGAGATCGCACCAGGGCAGAAATGTAGATGAAGGAAATATCCACCAAACAGTGCAAAAGTACACATAGTTTTAAAAGTTGCATTCACCAGTGCATGTATACATAATAAAGTATTTTGAGCCAGTTCAAAGTATTAGAGTGTGATCTCTTTAGTGGAGTCATGCTCCCTTTGCAGAGTACGTTGATGCCACCTCCTCTGGCTTCCTCCCAGCTATCCCCTCATGCCAGATCACACACATATTCTTCTTCTTTGATCCTGTCTTCTTGCTAGCTGTGGAAAAGCATTCAAAGCTGGCGTCACCTCCTCCACGCTGTGGATGGACAGGTTGTCACCTTGTTTCTGCAGTGATGCTCCCTCTTGCCGCTTGTGGTCGTTCCACTTTTTACAAGTGGAGCAGTCTGCAGTGAGGTCATAGTTGGCAGCCTGATGTAGCCTTCACATGGAGCTTATGCAGAGAAACCGCTCCTCTCTCAGCTTGGTGAAGCTGATGTTGCTGCTCTTTATGACTTTCTGGTCTGTTATTTTCCAACAGTGGTGGTTTGCAGCAAACTCCTTGTATTCTGTTACAACAGCTGACAGCTGGATTGATTGTAAATTGGGGTCAATTTCATGTTACTGGCTGGGGTGTGTCTTCCATGGCGGTCTCTGGGGTTGTCAGGCTTAATGGGAAGCTGTTGTCAATGACTGACTGGATGAGCCTGTCATTTTTTGGATGGTATCCCAGAGTTGTAAGAAAAAAGGTCTTGCATATCTCTTGTGACTGACCCAGGTCATCTAAAAGATGGTAAGAGAATGACTTCCTGCGTCTGCTATAACCATCGTAAGTTAGACATGCCACCTGGTGTTGAGAAAGGCTGGTGAAAATGAATGCCTTCTTCTCTTCATAGGTCATGGTTTGGTACGTGGCATGAACCGTCTACCTCCTTTCTTCAGTTATTTTGTTCCAGCACTTCTTCCGACACGTTGGGCCACATGGTTTCCCCACATGGGTTGTCTCAGGTTTTTGGTTCTGCTGACCTGGTTCCTCCTCAGGGTTTTGGGGAGGGGTTTCACTCTCCTGGTCTTCACTGAGGTCAGACATATCGCCAACCTCATCAAGCACATGCTCAGACTCAAATTCAGCTTCTAGGGACGATAACAATTTATCCAAGGTCCAGTAGGTTGGAGGAGCTTTCTCTGGAGTATTCTGTGCTGCAGCAAGAGAAGAAACATGAAATCATTATTATTATTACAACAAGAGGACCTACATGGCAACATCTTCACTATGATCAATATTAAAAGGTACCCTGCAGGAATTTCCTAAAAAACAATATATAGACCCATAGAGCAGTAAATCTTCTCAGTCATCACTTTAGACCCACTCTCAGTGTGTGGCGGTGTATTTATCAGTATTTCTTTTTATGCTGTATTTGGGACGTTTCTTGGCACAGCGGTCAGGTGAGGTCAGGACTTCATAAAAAGGTAGCCATCAGGTGCCAGATTGTAAGCAGCAGGCATCCAAGAGGTAGCAATGACAATTCTTTCTTTGGTAATGCTGTTCACCTACATTAGTTGATAATTCCTGTATATTAGAGATGTCAACATTTAAACCTCGAGAATATTTTTGACTGGTAACGCATGTCAGTCTGTAGGTTAATTTTGCTACTCTTCGGTTGAATGCACTGTGCACCCCTGGGTCTGGTGAGACCAGGTTTGGGTGCCGCTCATTTGACAATAGGCCCGTTTCCACTGAAGAAGTTCCTGGTACTATGTGGGGGGCAGGAACTACTACAGGAACGTCCTCTCATTCGGCCCTCTCAACCGCCGTATCTCCACTGAGCGGAGTTGGAGGAAGGTTCCTGTAAAGTTACGGGCTGCCTCTGGATGTGACATAATCGTTGCGCGACCATTTTGACCGCGGCGACGTAGGGACGCCGTTAGCCGATAGCGGTGTCTGTAATAACTCACTAAATGGCCCGTGAAAAAAAATATTTTTTCCAGCGGATGTCTTAGTTACAACATGATTGAGCTAACTGGAGTAGTTTCATGTCGTATCCGACAACGGGAGGCTTTTAACAGATGACATCCTGATGTTAGCTTTGCTGCTGCTGTTAGCTGATGCTTTCTAGACATCGTGATTTCCCAAAACTGAGTAAATACCACACATATCAACACAAAACTGCTTTGCTAGCTCAATCATGTTGTAACGAAGATATCCGCTGGAAAGAATATTTTTTTCACGGGCCATTTTGTGAGTTTTTTTTACATGGTGGCGAAAGCTATATGAACGAGCTAACCCTCGTCTGCTGAGTTTTAAAAATGCTGGCTATTTTGTTGCTTTCTGTTGACGTCACATCCCTCCTTGAGTATATCCAATCAGCTCCAAGTAATCCCCAAGCCCCAGCCAGGAGTTTTTCGGGGCCGTTCTGAGTACCTACTCCGAGGAAGGGACTTGTTTAGCCCCCGTAAAAGTTCCGGAACTCTGTCCTTCGGGGGTGGTTCCTGCGGTGGAGACACGCACCAACGGCCCCGGCCCCGTAAAATTACCCCGAAGTTCCTGCGGTGGAAACGGGCCTAATTACCACTAGTAATGCTGTCCTGACCCAACAGCATTGCTCTGTAAACATGGTAGCAACCCTCATGTCTCCCCCCAGCTCTCCTTGGTGAGTAAGCAGCTCAATTTTGCATGTACGGAGCCTGGGTTTGGTTGAAGGTGGCAGTGCTGTTTGGGCTGAGAAAGCCATGTGTAAGTAAGGAGGAAATCCAGGAAGAGGAAGGTTATTTAAGTGTGGGAGTGGCCTATTTGAATCCCTTTTGTTTGAGACCATGCTGCAAGGTGAGTGTGTTTGCTGATCCTGTAAGTTTATTTATCTCCTTTAACTTTAGCTTATACTGTAGTTATGCTATGTAGCGTGTGAAATAGAGTATGGTGAATGTGCTAGGAAAGGTAGTATCAGCACTGCTTCTACCTGGAGCTCGCATGTATGGAGCCCGGGTTTGGTTGAAGGTGGCGGTGCTGTTTGGGCTGAGAAAGCCATGTGTAAGTAAGGTAAAGGAGGTTATTAGGTTGGTGTGGGGAGCAGTGAGGGGAGTGTCTCTGGGACGCCAGAGATCACTGTCTAGCCTCCTGGAGGTGTCGTGGGACCAACTAGACGAAACACTGGTGAAAGGAGGTTCCCACCTGATGACCCCAAAGACATGTTAGTTATCACTGCTCACTGGTCTGTATAGTTAAGCCTTGCCATAATAGCTTATCATAGGGCTTAGGAGGTCATTCACTGAGTGCTGATCCTTTTCTAGAGCACAAACTTCTTGTGTTTATTTGAATTGAGCGGTAAACCCCCTTTAGCATTGCTATATCATCACAGTAAACACAATTAGGACTGTTAGCAATGTCAACACAGCTAGTGGTGCTAACATACATTAGTTTTCAATGTTAAAAGGGTTTTGCAGTTCAAAGTTGAACTGCTTTTTCACCGTGGCAACCTTGGGGGAGACCAGAGTGTGGCCACCATATTTCTGCAGCAACACCATCTCGGTGGTGCTACCAGTGGTAATTGCGAATGAGCACAGCTGCTAGACATTTACATCAAAAAATATAAAATTTTCACCACCACTAAATGATTAATGGGTATTGAGCCTTTGAAAGCAAAATAAACCATAACTGACATGCCTACTACACAGTGTATTTTTTCACACATTTCATTTTCTAGGTAAGAACTTTCATCAGTCGGGCCCATGGCCAAACTACTGTGTAAATGCTGAACAGACTTATGCTGGATTTATACTTCTAGGTCGAATCAATGATGTACCTACAGCATAGGCTCTGCGTCAACGTAGAGCCTACGCCGTGACCTATGCTTGACGTGCACCTCCCCAGAAATGTAACTACACATCACAGCAATGGGGACCTCCTGCCTATTTTTGTAAGCTGAAACCATTTCCCTCATTGGAAACATAGCTTTTATTTATTTTATTTCACAGGTAAGAAACAATAAATTGTGAAGACAATAAAGCCTCCACAAAAATAGCATTTTAAATCTTGTATGTGATTTATCTTGGCTTCATATAAGTAGATGACATCTCCGCTGGACACTAGGCTAATTTATACAATGTAAAATGCTATAGGCTTGTGCCAATAACGTTAGCATTAGTATATGCCAATTGTTTTGTCAGTGAACCTTGAGTTGTAATGGAGCCAAATTTTGTAACATTACCTTTGTTAAATGTTGCTGTTGTTCCTGACTTCATATGAGTAGAGAAAAAGTCTGTTAGCCGCATGGCTAATTTATACAATGTAAAATGCCATAGGGTTGTGCTTAAAAAAATAGCATGTTGGATTCGGGGGGAAAATGTGTGAGCAAAAGACAAGTGCTTTGTCTGTGAATCCTACGAGTTATAGTGAGGCTGATTTGTGTACTTGTGTGTTTGAAATTGTCTTTATAAGTAATAATGTTTAATGTGTGTTTTGAATCAACTGAACTTTTCAGCACTTCATAGAAACCCCACCGTGGACTAGCGTTTTGGAGGTGTAACTGCAGAGTGACACAGACACACCACTAAACAAGTATAAATGCTCACAATAGTGTAGGCCAAATGCGTAGGCTACGGCATAGGGTCTGCATAGAGTTGATGCCCAATTATAAATGCCACTTAACACTAAGTGTAAAGAATAAATTTGCACCCTTAATAATAAAAGAAGTAAAGGGGGTTTTCTGAAAAAAACAGACAACTGCATTGTTAACAGAATAATTTAAGTAATCAAATTCATTATTAGAATACAGTGTATTTTATCCATCTTTATCTTTACTAACACTTGTGGAGGACATTGTTTATCAGTTGGCTGCAAACTGATTTGTATTCAGATCAGCTGTTATAGGCCGTATGGTGAATCAGAAAAGTCTTACAGAAACTGATTTCCGCACCGACATCTGGGGACTACACGATCTTTACTTCATAAAAAAGATCGATACATGTTCAGCTAATCAGCGGAAGTTCGTAGCTCATAACCCCGCAAGAGTCCTGTGATCGGGGTCGTAATTCGGCGCTTGTTCCGTCTGAGCAGAATGATCAGTTCCGCCTGAGCGTAATGAGATTTGATACGCAAGTGGTGGCACGGCCACCACGTGATCGCGCTACACCAATAAGGTACCCGCATTTCGTGTCGCCACGGTTTCATTCAGCAGAGGAAAACAGACCCGGAAGTCCTGAAAAGTGAGCAGAAGTGAGCTGAAACAACGCTATTTACATCGCCGTGTCCATGAAACTTGATGAGACAAATAGACAATAAGGTGAACTAAGCAAAAATGTCTTAAAACACATTTGATTCAATACCTGGGCATAACCGACGTATTATTGCAAAGACAACATAGCTGTCCAGTACGGAAGATGATAACGGCCATGTATTTGTTTTTTTTTTTGTGTACTGTTATCTCGTGATAACGACAAGAGCTGCCGTGGTCCTGCCAGATGTCTCCTGCTGTTGCTGTTATCATTAGTCACACTTCTCCTGTTATTATACACATATGATTATTGTCACATACCGTATATTTCCAAATAGTCGCCCGGTGGCATATAGCCGCCGGACACCTAATTGCCGCCAGGGGTTTGACCACATTTTGCGTATTAAACGCCAGGGCGATTAAACGCTGGGGCGATTAGTTCCTCATTCATTGCCTCAAGGAGGGACAGCCCTGCAGGCATGGAGAGAGCAGCTCGCGAGGGCTGTTTGTGCTTTTACACACGGGTCGGTGGTGAAGTGGCGCACATGACTCGTGCTACGGACGGACCGACGGATGGACAGACAACCACGTATCTAAAACAGGTAATACATCTGGCTACATCTTTCCCACATCAAATATCCGTGATTACCTACACCCACATGCGTAAAAGCGCACACAATTCCGTGTCCTCTCACCGCGGATGCTGTGATTTGATGGCCCGGTACTCATTGTAGCCCACTCTTGTAAGACCCAATAATAATAATAATAATAATAATAACCTACTGTGGACCTATATGCCATGCATTTTAATGAAATTACCAGAGGAGTTAGCTGAAAAGCAGATAATGTCAGTCTGGATTACTCGCGTGCGTCCCCGGTGAAAATTGCTGACATACATGGGAAATGTGGCTTCTACGGGCTTACCTGTTTTAGATACGTGGTTGTCTGTCTGTCCGTCCATCCGTCCGTCCGTCCGTCCGTCCGTCCGTCCGTAGCACGAGTCATGTGCGCCACTTCACCACCGACCCGTGAGTAAAAGCGCAAACAGTCCCTTAGCCCTGCAGGCAGGGAAAGAGCAGCCCTTGCAAGCTGCTCTCTCCATGCCTGCAGGGCTGTCCCTCCTTGAGGCAATGAATGAGGAAATAATCACCCCGGCGTTTAATCAGACCAGCGTTTAATACGCAAAATGTGGTCAAACCCCTGGCGGCAATTAGGTGTCCGGCGGCTATATGCCACCGGGCGACTATTTGGAAATATACGGTATGTGACAATAATCATATGTGTATATTAACAGCAGAAGTGTGACTAATGATAACAGCAGCAGCAGGAGGCATCTGGCAAGACCATGGCAGCTCTTGTAGGATGAAATCAAGACGATCACATTAACCAGTGTGCAATCATCAGACTTGACAATTATCATGGGAAAACAATCTTTGTTATATCGAGATAACGAGATAATTAATTCGTTATCATGAGAAAACAATCTTTGTTATATCGAGATAGGGAAATAATAAGTCGTTATCATGAGATAACAGTGTCTGTTTTCCTCTGCTGAATGAAACCATGGCGACACGAAATGCGGGTACCTTATTGGTGTAGTGCGATCACGTGGTGGCCGTGCCACCACTCGCGTACCAAATCTCATTACGCTCAGACGGAACAAGCGCCGATCACAGTAGAGCTTAGATTCTCTGCCCGAGCCCGAGCTTGGCCCGACCCGGCCTGCAGGCCCAAGCCGGGTCGGGCCGGGAGCCCCCCTCCCTCTTTCGGGCCCAGGCCGGGCCTGGTCAGATATGATGGTTTTTTTTTTTTTTAAAGCTATGATTTGATAATGTTATAGGCTATGTATTGTAGCGACCCTGCAGTAAATGTTCTGTTATAATGTCAATGTTCTGTGAGTTAATGGCATATTTGGGATTGAATGAGGTGCGAGTGTGAGTGCGCGTGCTAGTGTGTGTATGAGCGAGCTGGAGGAGAGAGCAGGGGTGCACAGATGGAGTTACAGCTAAGTTGTTGTTTGTTGGTTGTTTTGGCGTGGTTACGGCCAACAGTAACCTGTACTGTTCAGTAATAAACGGTGGTTTAATTGCCAAATAACTGCGTCATCCTTTCCGCACGTCCTGGCGGACGCTACAGTATTATAAAAAATAAAATTAAACCACACTTTGTATGACACATAGCCTAAAGTTAGAACAAACTTAGGGCCGAATTCACAAAGAATGAACCGGAGCCGCTGATAGCACCTTGAATTGCACTTCATTTGCTCCATCTTAACGTCCTATTCACAAAGATATTGCGCTAATGATATACCAGTGCAAACACGCCCACAAAGTTTGGCAGCTGAGTGCAGTTTGCCCCTGATTGCAATAAGCCACACATGGCAAAGTATAAATGCTGGCTTTGCGCCAAGAACACCGTGGCAGAACAATGGCAGACTTTGTTTGGCAAAGTACTGAATACTGTATACCCTCATGTAGTGATGCCTGCTGGTGAGTCAGTCTAACAGTGTCGGATGGGTTGAGGCTGTGGATTTGACCAAGTTTGACCACTTTATCACTATTCCCTCTCACTTGTAGCTGTTTTTTCGTTATCTTTTGAATTTAATATGAATTATGGAACCGTTTTTGTTCACGTTTGTTTCCCCCGTTTCGTAAAATAAATTATTGAAAATTGCTTTTGAAGTGCGTGACAGAAGTGCATTTTGAGAACGACCGCAGACTGTCACCTGTTCAACGCATCAATATCTTCGGATGCCATTAAAGTAATAATGATTATAATAATGCTGTCAAAATATTATTTACAGACTGATTTAACAGACGATCACTGCTGCCATGATCACTGGAAAGTCTGGGCGAGAGGCTTCCACAGAGGAGCGCCCAGTTTGCACCAGCTTTCTAAAGACGTTTTTTACTTCACTCAAACTGCGTGTGGCTATTAGCGCTGGTGTTAGTGAATTAGACGCTGTTTATCAATGAAGCTCATTTGCATAGAAATGGGCAATTTTTCCACCAAATATATGCATATTACCTCATTTCAATACGTGCAAATAACACCGGAGCACCGAGACGCAATCTGCTTGGCAGCACAGTTAGTGGAGCATTTCACTCTCTGCGCGTGCTTTGTGAATTAGACAGTATCTGTTTGCTCCATTTTTACCGGTTTAGCAGCCGCAAAAGCCACGCAATCCTTTTGTGAATTCGGCCCTCAGTTACAATGTTGCAACATTGTGCGCGCACAGCCCTTCACCACCTGGATCCTAAAATAAACACCTGTTTTATTACATAATCATGCTTCTGTGTTGCGCCATTCATTAAGATCCTATGTTTCTGTCATTCAAATAACAAGACTTGTGGTTTAATACTCTTAATTATAACAGCCAACTTATTGAAAAATGTCGGGTTTAAATCGGGATCGGGCCAATAATTACAGTTAATTGGACGGGCCAGGCCGGTCCTGGACATAACGTGCACGGGCTCGGGCCGGGTCGGGCTGGATTTTTTGGGCCCGATCTAAGCTCTAGATCACAGGACTCTTGCGGGGTTATGAGCTACGAACTCCTGCTGATTAGCTGAACATGTATCGATCTTTTTTATGAAGTAAAGATTGTGTAGTCCCCAGATGTCGGAACGAGATTAAACGATAACTGTGTTCACCTTACGGCCTATTAGTAATGGTGTTATTTTCTATCTGCTCTAAGAAAGCATCATCTACCCTGAGCTATTCAATATAATAACAGCTTGTTTTGGGATCAACTAGTTTGTATTTCTGACTCCAGTTGGTTTCAAGACTGTAAACACACAAACCAACAACATCACAGATACTCTGTTAACTGATTTACCATCAATATTTAAATGTCAGTAAACGCATTGGGATTCTACCGAAACACGTGGACAAAATCATTCTGCCATCAATGCAGTGAATTCATTACACCAAGAGAGAGGTATACATATATATATATATATATATGTGTGTGTGTGTGTGTGTGTGTATGTATATATACATAGATACACACACACACACACACATATATATTTATACAGATCCCCATAATGCTACCTGGATTAACTTTGTTATGTGAATGACAAAACATAGATGACATGGTGTCAGCGATCATGGGAAGTTACAGAAGATAAAATAATGGCTTTTAACACTAGCTAACTGAACACTGCCTGTCAGTCAGTATATACAGCTAGGGTGATGGGTATTTCAAGATGTGACTTCTAGTTTCTTAATGCTTACGTTACTTACCACTCTCTGGGTATTTTCTTTGCAATGCCAGTTCCACCATCCTCCTTCCTCAGGGTAGAGCCATCTCAAACAGATTTGTTGTGTGATGTTAGATGTGCAGAGTGAAATCGGTCGGTCAAATCCGGAAGCAGTAGCCTGAGGTAACCTGTTTCCCTACAAATCTGCTGGCTTGCTTGTCCTTACAACAGGGAGACCTGCTTGAAGGTGTGTCAGGAACTGATGAATAGGTCTATCACCACAGTTATGTTATCGACTTATTGTACAATAGATGGACATGACCTCAATCATTTTGCTGTCAAACAGAGATGAAATGATGAAATGGATCGTGAATCGTCATTGAATGATGACAAAGCCCGTCTAACGTCACCGAAGCCTGCTTTAAGGCGGTCAGCAGTGCTTTGCCTGGAGATGGTCCAACTCAGGTGCGACTTAGCGGGTTTAAGCTGGTTATGGAAATTCAAATCAAAGTGGCACAGTTTTATTTGGCGGGGCACAAAGTACTAATGGAAAAGCCCCGTCCAATGGGAGGAGTGTAAAATCATCCAGTAGGATCCCAAAGCAGATACCACAGCAGACTGCAGTAACTTCACTTACTGTGGTCTGCTGAGGGTTTGAGATAGATTGTGTACTTAGTGCACTATTAATACAGTTTTCTTTCTATAAAACAAAGAAAATCAAACTTTTAAACTTTGTCACAAGATAAAATAGATAACAACAAATTTATTTTTAGTTATCATTTCAATGTTGACCAAAATGTAGTTAGTGCTGTTAACCTATGGACATAGGCAAAGTATAGAGTGACGCTATTTCCAAAGGACTTCTTTTATGCTAAAAATACTTTTCAATCCAAAAACTCTGAAAATAAACAGGTCCTGACCTGCTTGGGCGTGCAGCATCAGTTACCATTGCGATCTAGCCAGGTTAATATTAGGGCTGAACGATTAATTGCATTTGCGATAATATCGCGATATAACAAAACGAGATTTTCTAACCGCAAAGGCTGCGATTTGACTGGTCACGTGACTTGCGAGTGAGCCGAGCAGAGCAAAGCAGAGCAGGTAGGGAGAGAAGTCAATGCTGTGCTTTAACCTGCCGCACAATGGCCTCAGGCTCGTCAGAAGGGCGCACAGCTGAAAGTTTGGTACCAAAGAGGGGCGGCACGTCAGTTGTGTGGAATTATTTTGGCTATAAAAAAGAAGATGCTGCGCAACATCAGGTACTGTGCAGAACGTGCCTCACTACTGTTGCTACCTCACGAGGTAACACTACGAACCTTTATCAACACTTAAAAAAAACCCACAAAGCCATGTACGATAGTTGCATGGCTAGAATGCAAACGACCAGTGCTACAACTTCAAGTAAGCAAAGTACCAGCCGACAGGAATCACTGACCGAACTGTTTGAAAGTATTACTCCTTATGAACAGAATTCGAAATGGCACGCGGAAATAACTCAGGCAATAACGGAGTTCATAGCGAAAGACATGATGCCCATTAGTGTAGTGCCATACCTGAGCTATACAAAAAATGCAGACAGAGAGTTGCAACAGAGCTGAAAACAGTGGAGTTTTTTGCAACAACAACTGATCTGTGGTCGAGCCGTACGTCGGAGCCATACCAGAGTCTGACGGTGCATTACATTGACGAAGACTTAAATCTCAAAGCTCGCTGCCTTCAAGCATCCTACTTCCCGGACGACCACACGGGGGAAAACATTGCAGCCGCCCTGAGAGAAGGGCTTGCCAGCTGGGATCTACAGGAAGAAAACCACATCTGTATAACGACAGACAACGCATCGAATATGGTGATGGCAGCACAGATAAATGAATGGACCAGACTGCAGTGTTTTGGGCACCGATTACATCTTGCCATCGGTACGTAAATTAGTATCATGACGTATGTCGGCATGTGTGTACGTGATTGTGTGAGCAGAGAGAGACAGTGTGTGTGTGTGTGTGTGTGTGTGTGAATGTAAGAGGTGGAGGGAGAGAATGTGAATGTGTGTATTTATTCCAAAGTTGATAACCTTAATCACACAAATCAAATTGTATAAATTACGCTGTTCTTATATTATTTCGTATTACAGGACATGCACTCAAAGATGACAGGGTGTCAAGAGCAATAGGGCTGTGCAAGAAAGTGGTGGGGCACTTCTCTCACAGTTGGAAGAAGAAGGCAGCAATGACTGAAGCACAGAGGGAGCTCAAACTTCCTGAGCACAGCCTCATCACTGAATGCCCAACAAGATGGGGATCCAAAGAAATGATGATTGCCAGGGTGCTAGAGCAGCTCAAAGCCATTTCTCAGGTATTGTCAGGTGACTGATGTGCACGCTCCCTCATCCCATCCTGGCAGGATGTTCAGGTGTTGGAGTCTATTCACAATGCACTGCATCCTCTCCTGGACTTTACAGATGCTCTCTCTGGAGAGGAGTATGTGAGCATCTCCTACCTCAAACCAGTTCTTCACCTTCTGGCCACATCAGTCCTGGCTGAAGATCAAGAGGACACTGACCTGACTAGGTCAATCAAAACCAAGGTCCTGGCATACCTCAGTGATAAGTACAGTGACCCCAGCATCCAAGAGCTTTTGGATGTTGCATCCTTCCTGGACCCCAGGTTCAAAACCCAATACATCACCGCAGACAACATTCCTACCATTAAGACCCGACTCAAGACTGAAATGCTGGAATCAGCAAGGCGTGCATATAGCCAGGTTAGTAATAATTATGTATCTATGATATCACAAAAACACTTTATATTTATTTATTTGTAATCTAACTTCAATACTAATTGCTGTTTTTTTTTTTCATCTGGTAGGAGAAGAGGTCTTGTACTGAAACCACTCCGAAGCCTCAAGGTGCACAGCCCTCTGGCGAAAAGGTAAAGAAGTCTCTTGGCAGCTTCTTCAAGACTGCTGTGGCCTCTTCTGCTTCTCCCATGCAAGTTGAAGGTGTCACTGAGGCAGAGTTAAACATTTACCTCATGACCCCTGCCATTGATGGAGAAGATGACCCCTTGACCTGGTGGAAGGTGCACAAGATCAACTTTCCACAACTGTGCAATATGGCCCGCAAGTATCTCTGTGTCCCTGCGACAAGTGCTCCTTCAGGGCGTCTTTTCAGCGCTGGAGGGAATATATGTTACTTTCTTCCTCTGCTTTTGTTCAGTAAGCTTTATTTTTTTTATATTTATATCTAACTGTATATTTTATTCATTTATTTATAGACTGTCCTGTTAAGTTCAGACAGTGTTTAAGAAGTGCAGTCCACATGTTTACATATCATGTTTCATGAAACGTGAAAAGTTAGACATGTTGAAGAGGTAAAGCCACAGATTTGTTTGCTTTATTGTTGTAATCTGCGCTTTAAATAAATCTGATATTGTTTATTATGAAACAGATTGATTTATTGATTGTGTTCGTTGAAAAATACATGAGAAGAGGACCTCGAAAAAATAATCGCATATTAAATCGCAATCGCAATATTGAGGGAAAAAATCGCAATTAGATTATTTTCCAAAATCGTTCAGCCCTAGTTAACATAGAGCCTCTTGAGACTCAACATTGCGCTAATCCACTTATCTCAGTTCACACCCCGACTTTTATTTTTTTCTGTTTTCTACAAATACAACTCTGAGTAAATTTAAAAGATGATAAAATCACTTATATTGTGTTGTTGCTGTGTTTATATACATACTACAGTATTAACAACAAAAGGTCACTTCACCTCCTGATTTGAGCCCTCTCTGACTTGAGGGTTATTGGGGGGGGGGGGGGGGGGTAGTCAATTTAGAGTCATTAATTTAGTCAATTTAGAGTCATTAATTAACCTATCCCCAACCTGCATGTCTTTGGACTCATTCACGCTGACACGGGAAGAACATGCAAACTCTGCACAGAAGGGCTCCCTCCTGGGATTGAACCTGGAACCCTCTTGTCCCTTAATTCTTATTTTATAATAATATAATTTACTAATTATATTATTATAACATAATATTTATCATAATTTGATTATGATTCATTTCTCTGTTTATCTTACTTCTGTCTTTGTGCTGCTGCAACACCTGAATTTATCCTTTGGGGATCAATAAAGGTGTATCTTATATTAAAGAAACCTCAACACACTGTAACTTTGAGTCAAACTTCAGCCTTTCACATCAAACTCACCAAATTTTGACTGGTGTTTTTGTTGTGTTATGTGTTTTTCACTCAGACTGAGACAATCACTGTCAGACCGCTTCATTTAAAGAAAAAAGGTTGAATAAACGGATAAAAACAAACTCCTTAAATATCAGACTCTGTGTGTGTGTGTGTGTGTGTGTGTGTGTGTGTGTGTGTGTGTGTGTGCGTGCACGACTCCTAAATCTGTAACACACTCACATTGTGGAGACTCACAGGTACCCACAAATCATAAAAGTTTACATTCAATACATAGTTCAGGGTTATTTTAAAGGAATACTTCAAATGATCATTTGTATATTAATTATTTGCTGCATTTTATGTTGAATATGTGATGAAGATTTTCTCACATGCCTCCAATGTAGAAACCAAAAACAGAAGAAGGGGGCCTGCATTTAACAACAGCAACAAATCAAAATGTCCATTTACAAACTCTCACAGAACTCGTGAAGTATAATCCAAGTCTCATTTATCCAGTCATAGGCTTAGTACTTACAGCCTTATAGTATTAACACTTTGTAAATCAAGTAGCATGCCTAAGCAAGGATGCATGCATCTAAGTAGAGTTCAAATGCATGTGCTTCAACAGGCGCACTACTCTTCCATGTGTGAGACTTATACATACTAATATTTTAGTGAAAATGAATGTGTTAGTGAAGAACTGAGCATATGACTGGATAAATGAGACTTGGATTATAATTCATGAGTTGTGTGAGAGTTTGTAAATGGATATTTTGATAAAGTTTAGCTGTTGTTAAACATGGACCCTGATTACTTCAATTCATGAAGACTGTTTGCCTTTTTTGGATTCTTTGCTCACTGTGGAGGCATGCGATCAAAGTTTTCTTCACAAATTAGGTAACATGATCATTGATCACCTTGACAGTGAAGTGTTCCTTTAAAGATCAAGGGAATTAAATGTAATGTGCATGTATGTTACCATTTTGTGTCAAGATGACGCAGCAATGTTCTGGTCTCTCTGTCAGGTGATTCGCCATCACGTCTCCTCTGCAGGTGGTAAATTCGCACGACACACACCTCAACGTCTGAGACAACCTAAAAAAAACAAAACACACACGTACACACATTATTGACACATCTGATCACTGATAAATAATTTGCATTAACTGATTTTAGAACCACTTGTTTGTCTGTAAACTTATTTTCATATTTTCATCTGATTAAGTAGTTTGTGTTGAACAACTTGATCATCCACTATTCACTTTCACATCTCACACACACAGTTGATTAAATGCCAGTATAAAATACTGATTAGGACTGATCTATACCGAGTGATTTCGGGTTCCAGTGTCAGTGTACAGATGTTTCATTATTAACTGAATCTCTGGGTTCAGACTGAACTGCACGCTATTATGTGTGACATTAAATGAATGAAACTTAAATGAATGTGCTTCTCAGCCTGTGATTTCATTTATATAAAACACACAATACATGTACAGAAGATGCAGATTTACCAACTTCAAATACTCATTTTCAAAACCCTCAAATAGACCCTTTTACTGTTAGTAAACAGTATGATGTTTTTGGTGGGCAGGGCTCAGCTGGAGGCAAAACAATTCTATACAGACACTAGTTAGTGATAGTTAGCAAGTTCTGTTGGATTGATTGGAAGATGATATGCGTGGTGCATTCAGAAATACTCTTTCTGAGTGTCGGAATGCACTCTGGCACTAAATGGACAGTCTGTGAGTGTTACTTGAATAAGTAAACATTGACCAATGGGACCAGACTGGCCGATATGTATGCTCTCACTTAGTGGATGGATGATGTCACAGGAAGCTTTGTGGTTGATTACTATGCAGATCTTAAGTTACGCGTTACAGAGAAATCCAATATTCCTCTTAATACCTCCCCAATTTCTGCACACTAATGTAACCGGGATGAAAATCTATTTAATCCAAGGAGGACGTCCGTTATTTAATGGTTATTTTATGTTACGTTATGTTCATTATTAATATAACAAAGTCCGCCATATGAGTGCGTAAGTTCCGGTCACGTAGTGTTGCGTTGTCACGTACGTACCTGGGAGGCCACGGCTGTCCAATTGCGTCGCTCGTAGCGCCTGTTACAAGCTGTCTGCTCCGTCTCTCATTCAGAAGGTGAGGGGAAGCATGCGGAGCAGCTGCTACAGGTCGGTCGCTACAAACAAATACTATTTTCACTCATAAACTCTTGGTTACATCATTCAACCCTTTTAGACATCAACCAGCGCCGGGGAGGGATAAGTTGGTCGTGTGGTGCGTCGGATATATTCTGGAATTGGTGAGTCTGCCTGTTTGTTGTTAGCGTTAGCATTAGCATTAGCACATGTCAATGCATTTATATGGACTGGCTACGGCACACCTAGCTTCTAAATGCTAATGCTGGCTTTTGAATCCATAGTAATGAGTGTCATGAGATTGATGTGCCACTACAGCACAATTATAGAATGTTTACTTTGATTTGTGAATAATTTTGTGAATGTTGACATGTTATTTAAGAAATGAGTGACACTAATTTGAGAAGATTTGTCATGCTTATCTATGAAGTGGATTGATGTTAAGGTGTTTAAACCAAATGCACTTTATTGAGAGATGGTTATTCTATTGTTGCTCATGAAGTATTGAATTATGTATTAATTATGGTGTACACTGAATATAACTAGTTAGTGAAATGTTTTATTGAAATATGGTCCTGTTTACATTATACAGGCCACTCGCATTTTGAGGCTTCTAGCCCATGGACAGTTGACATATTGGACTCTACCTTTGCGGCGCACATGCTGGACTGTTTTTGAGCGCCTCATCCTCTATGAACTCTGTGCCTTTGCGATACGCAACCTTGTGTGTGGAACTGCTGCCATATTGGCTACCACTGAGACTGGTTTTGATTTGAATGTTGTTGATGCATCAGACGTGTCAAGTGCACTTTTCTATTTAATTCATGTACTCTGCAGACTGTAAATATTGGGGTCACTGTATGTATTGTCACGCATTAATATATGGTACCAACCGCATCTGAAGTGCTGTTTGTTGTGTTTTATTGTACCACTACCTCTAAGAATCGAACCTGTCTTCTGTAGACCTAGGCCCAAAAGCTAGCTTAATACTAATATAATAATCATACCATATCATCATAATTTAGCCTGTGTACTTGCTACACTAACATAAAGTTATTCATCCCTACAACAGGAAATACTCTTCCCTAACCTGATATGAGGTGTGTGCTGCACATGTGAGCATTTTTGATGATCGCCTCTGTCCAGTCCTTTCGTCTTATCACATTTAACCATAGTTGTCTTTGTTTTTGTTGAAGGACAGTGACAGCTGGTGATGTGATCAAATTTAATTTTGAGGTGATGAACCCTTTTATTCTGGCTCCCAGAAACACAACAATACCACATTTAAGACTCCTATGCAGCCTACAGCCCTGTGGTGGAGAGGCAGGTTTTGCCTCCAACTAATAGAATGACATCATTGTGACATCGGCCCTAAAAGAGTCTGTATAATTAGGATGTAAGATTTCAGGTGACACTGAATTTTCATATATAGACAAAAACCACATTATACACTTAGATGTTCAAGAAAAGAAAAGAAAAGATTCAATCTATTGATTGAGGTTAACTTTATGACTCTAATTAAAACAAATGAGTGAGTTAATAAGTTTAAAAATGAAGCAGCTGTTACCCTGGTTCTGACTGGAAGATGCTGAGGTATGGAGGGTTCTTCCTGCAGGTCGCATGGTTACTGTGAAGATATCCAGATATGCATCAACACACATAAATACAGTACAGTCTGTTTAAGTCAGTGAAACACATTGATAAAATAATGCTGCATTTCAAACAATTAATATGCATAATATGAAACAAAATATGACTGTGACATTTTAGTAAATAAAAAGATTTTTCTTTTTTTGTGAGATAAAACATGATGGTGTTTGTGTTTTATTTCAGCTGGAAACTTCACTGGTGTGTTTTGCTGAGATTCCAATATATAATATTCAATTTTATGAATACACCTCCATATCATCAATCACAAGTATGTTGTTTAACATGCCTTCATCTAAAAGATTTAAGAATGCTTGCAGCTCACAGAGAACACAGACGTTAAATCAGTTCTGCAGATCAGGAGCCACTTTTATGTTAAAGACCATTTCTCCGTCAGAAGGTGTTTTCCCCTGCCTCAGTCTTATTCAAACCTTATCCCTAATGCTAATCACTGAAAGGAGCCCTATAGCGCGCAACATTTAACAGAGAAACACTATTCGATGGAGGGGAGGGGGGACAGACATTCAACACCAGTGCTCTGGTGCGCTTCTGCCTGGGCAGTGGTAGCAGAACGAACAGATATGAGAGGGATAGCGTTGTTCACTCATATGGGTATGACAAAGACATTTATTAATCATAGACTCACATGACAACAATCACATGTTCTCTTCATATCTCAGTAAAAGAAATCTTGTGTTTGAATTGTTGTTCCAATAGAATAAAACCTTTGCAGACACCACTTTGTAGTGTTGTCACGGTACCAAAATTGGGACCCACGGTACGATACCAGTGAAAGTATCACGGTTCTGAGTAGTATCACGATACCAGAGCAAAAATGAGGCAGATGTGCCTTTTGTCATTTATAAAAAGATAAATCACTTTTCTATAATACATCACTGATATTTCAATGGAATAAATTACTTATTGACTTATTCATACTTCAAAAACAGCATCAATAAGTGATTAACATAGGGGGGATCAAAATAAAATAACTAAATAAAATAAAAATCAACCAAAAATCAACCAGCCACCCTCCTCCTCCTCTGACAAGTTAAGAACAGTCCCTAAAGTGCGGTGGGGTTTGTGGGCCGTTACCTGCCACAAAGAGAGAAATGTGAACGGCTCATTTCTCCTCCGACAAATCACATACCTGTGTGCCACAAATCACATACCTGTGTGCCACCACAGCTCGGCTGTTCAGGTAGTTTTGGGCAGTCATGACACCAAGAAGAGGAAATTATTGGACCTGGAGCCGGCTTCTCGGTCACCGGTAAGCCGTCATCTTGCGCCGCGGAGCACTATGGCCACCGTATGTAACCCCTGTTCAACCCACAACCAGCAGGATTCGCCTTTCGTTTCTGCTGCTGGTTGAAATCTGTACTCGCACAGCGTGCTCCTGAATGATTTCTTTTGCTTGCACAAAACTATTTTTAGTTGCAAATGCGAGGGGAATGCTCGCACCGTAGAGCTCTGTGGAAAACAAATCACTGTATCATACAAACAAATCTAGCCTACAAGTAAAAATAAATAAATAATAACTTTCACTGCTTAAAGATACTCAATAGCTCAGCTAACACCTGAAATGTTACTGGAAAACAAACCACTGCAGCAGCATATTGAGTGCCAGGTGGCCAGCGCGTGCTGTTATTGGACGGCGCATGGACACTCACCCTCTTGCGATTGGATTTTGAACTTATCCCACAGTAGTGGTTCTGTGAGATGTCGTTGTACTACGGTACTCCAACATTATGGTATCATATGTACCGTCGTGTTTTAGCACCGCGGTCTACCGTTGGTACCAGTATACCGTGCAACACTACCACTTTGGAGAAACATTTTAGAAGCTGATTACCTGATAAATCTAAAAACCTAAACCAAAGATGAAAGCATAACAGATCTAAAAATTGTTACTGGCAGCTGTGACCTACTTGATCATGTGGTTGGCGTAGGATGTGGAGCAGCAGGTGATGAAACGGCAGAGCGAGCAGTGGACCAGAGATGGGAAGTGAGTCTCGAAGTTCTGAACTGCAGACAGACACTCGACACAGAGCTGAGAGGGACAGGAGACACTGAAACACAGAGATAGAGAAAGGAAAAGTGGTGAGGGACATCCAGATGTTTACAGAAGTTTCACTGACACATTAAAGGGTGCCTTCACACCTGCTCTATTCTGTTCGGTTCAGTTGAACTCAGGTTTGTTTGCCCCCATGTGTGGTTCGTTTGGGCAGGTCTTCACACAGCAATAGAGACAGAGCACAATGTGTCATAATCTGAAAGCCACGCCCCCAAAGGGGGAACGAGGCCCGCTTTCCCCTCCGCTTTTTTGCTCGTTCGCTGTCATTCTGCCTCCGCAGCTGCGCCTTTAAGTCTCCACGACTGAATTGCTAGCTAGCTAACTAAAATTATTAGCTATAGCTAGCTAATAATTTTAGTTAATAATAAGATGGCAAAGGATTATTTCAGCACACTATGCCTAACAGAGAGGCAACAGTATATTGATAAGCTTAATATTGCTGTGTGGTGACAGCAATATTAAGCTTATCAATATACTATGCCTAACAGAGAGGCAACAGTATATTGATAAGCTTAATATTGCTGTCACCACACAGCAACTTTTCGGCATTTGGACTTCGGGAAAACTCAACAGGCTGGAAAAAGAGGGGGAAGTGTAAGGGGAAAGTGGGCCTTGTTTCCCCTTTAAGGGCGTGGCTTTCAGATTATGACGCGTTGCGCTCTGTCTCTATTGCAATCGGGTTTGCACTAAAACAACCGGACCAAGACCTTCTTAAAGGGGTGGTCTCGGTCCAGTAACAAACAAAGTCCGGTGCGGTTCATTTGTGGTGAGAATGTGTTCCAACCTCAATCTGAACCAACTGCAGTCGCATTACACATTCTCTGGGTTAAACAAGCATGAGCATGTTACGGTCCTGGAGGATAATTAATGTGCACCTCCTCCCGTACTGCCTTAAAGGGGCAAAAAGCGAAATTGGTTCACCGCTAGGTTTGCTGTTGTGCACTGCCTGTAGACCAAAACAAAGTGTTTCATTAGCCATACCTCCCTCTACCTCTGCTCTCCACCCCCACCCCCCACTCGCCTCGTCTGTGCAGCCAAGCACCACAGCATTTCCACGGATTATCACATCCAGACGGTCCCGGTGTTTCTTCCGCAGGCTCCACTTCACTCAGCTGCCCGATAAACCCACTGCTTCTTCCCACTTTAATCTGAATAAAAAACCAGGGCTCACTTCTCCGGTAGGATCCAAATGGAGAGCCGGGGCTAGCTGGGAAGCTAGCGAAGGCTAACTGGCTGTGCTGGCAGCTGAGTGAAGTGGAGCCTGAGGAGGAAGCACCGGTTAGCCCCGGTTTCACTACAGGCAGATTCACTCGCCACAGGGGCGATACAACAATACAGCAATACAACATTTTTCACTGAAAAATGTTGTATTGCTATGATGTAAAAATTGTATTTGTTGTGTAGACTGTACCTACGTGCTATCAAGACAGTTCATATGTACATACTTTCTATAGTTCTGTACACACCTCTTATTGTGTAGTGTACTCACATTTATACTCATATATATTCATATTTATATCTAGATTTATATTTAGGCTACTTATAGTAATTTTTATATTTACTTATAGTATAATAATTACTTCAGCATTTACTATTATGCATCTACTTATTGGGCCATATTTACTTCTTGTATTATATGTATATAACTGCTCCTGGCAATGACAATAAAGTGAATCTAATCTAATCTAATCTAATGTATTTTTTTAAATACAGGGAGATGACCACTGCCCTTAATCCTAGGTACCAACCCCCATCCAGGGATGACATATCCAATACATTTATACCTGCATGGTATTCTGTAGAGAAAAGCAACGTCATCCAGAAGTTGGCACAGGTTAACAAGGTAGCTATCACCTGTGATGGATGGA